>NW_011185793.1:0-682 GCF_000146605.3 Meleagris gallopavo | reverse complement strand
CTCTAGACATCCTGTTCCAGTGCTCTGTCACCCTCTGAGTAAAGAAGTTCTTCCTCATGTTTGTATGGAATTTCTTGTGTTCCAGTTTGTGCCCATTACCCCTTGTCCTGTCACTGGGAACAAGGAAAAGCCATACAGGCAGAAATGGACATCTCTGATCAAGGGACAGTATTAAAGACTATATAGGAGAAATAGCATAAAGGAGAGGAAAGAGGAAAACCAAGATTAAATATAAAATGGAATTCCTGACAATACAGAAGGGGGAAAATGAAGTAATAAAATTTCACCTCTGACTCTGAGGTTGAAAACAGTTACCCTTGAAGAACATTCTGAAGAAGATTGGTGTGGCCACAAGATCAAGGATTCAGATCACTGGAATAAAGAAAAATAAATATAGATCCTGGTGGCAAAATAGACCGAGAAAACAATGTTGTTAATATTGATTGGTTCCTGTAACATCTACAGAGAAAAAAGGCAGAAGGAAGGGGTAGGCACATGAAAGTCCTTAAAAACAAAGAAAACATAGCGCAAGAAGACAAAACAGCATGCAAAAATAGCTAAGATGTTAACATAGCCATAGTGGTAAATAAGGCATGAGACTTTATGTTCTAGATAGAGAATGATTTGTATGTGGCAGTGTGAGAATTAGAAAACTGTAGGTGAGAAGTTCCTTACCCCCCCC
>NW_011185792.1:0-991 GCF_000146605.3 Meleagris gallopavo | reverse complement strand
TTCCTGTAACATCTACAGAGAAAAAAGGCAGAAGGAAGGGGTAGGCACATGAAAGTCCTTAAAAACAAAGAAAACATAGCGCAAGAAGACAAAACAGCATGCAAAAATAGCTAAGATGTTAACATAGCCATAGTGGTAAATAAGGCATGAGACTTTATGTTCTAGATAGAGAATGATTTGTATGTGGCAGTGTGAGAATTAGAAAACTGTAGGTGAGAAGTTCCTTACCCCCCCCGTGTTCATGGCCGTAATGGATAAAGACAGAAAATAAGTATTTTGAAGAAGTATTGTCCTTGTGGTACTTACTGCACAGGCTAAAGTGTATTTGTGAGCTGATTGCAGGAGCAATTTGCATTGCTGATACTTTCATTCATCTGCAAGTTGTATTTATATTTTTCTTACCTAATCAGTTTCATAGTTACATTCAAGAACAAACGTCTGCCTATTTTCTTTAAAAGTCTTAATTTGTTTTAATTGCAAGATGAATAAAAATTATTCTCATACTCCAAGAGTTGACTGAGAGCTATTTAAAATTTTATTACACAGAATCACAGAATCACAGAATTGTAGGGGTTGGAAGGGACCTCTAGAGATCATCGAGACCAACCCCCCTGCCAAAGCAGGTTCCCTACACCAGGTCGCAAGGTAGGCGTCCAGGCGAGACTTGAATATCTCCAGAGAAGGAGACTCCACAACCTCCCTGGGCAGCCTGTTCCAGTGCTCCGTCACCCTCACCGTGAAGAAGTTCTTACGCACATTCGTGCGAAACTTCCTGTGCTGCAGCTTATGTCCGTTTCCCCTCGTCCTGTCTCCACGTACCACTGAAAAGAGACTGGCCTCACCACTATGGCCGCCACACCTCAGATATTTATAAACCTGGATCAGGTCCCCTCTCAGTCTTCTTTTCTCAAGGCTAAACAGACCCAGTTCACTTAGCCTTTCTTCATAGGGGAGATGCTCCAGGCCCTTCACCATCTTTGTGGCCCTCCAT
>NW_011185791.1:0-890 GCF_000146605.3 Meleagris gallopavo | reverse complement strand
TTAGATCTGCCTGATGCTTTGGCTCCTGCTGCTAAAACAAAGGGAAGGAGAAATCTCATTTGTGCATGCTTTTAGATCCCACCGGCACCGTGCGGTTTCCTATAACTTTATCCCCTGGGTCATTTCTTTCAAAATCACAGTAATTTTAACTCAGGTAATTCCCTGTTTCAATAATTTCAATTCTCACTCACACAATTTTACTATCCACTTAATACTGCATAACATACCAATGTGACCACAGAAAGCAAGTAATTAAGGTACTGAACTATTCAACCCTTATCTACAAAAATCTCCTTTCCAAAACTACTACCATCACCTTCTTAAGGAAGAACTTATCTACAGGAGAGCTCTACTCCCATTTTTCCAACCAGAAGGTTGTTCACTACAGGTAATGCTCCAATATCACCAGTCAACAGGAATGCTAATCCTTAAGTGCCATTAAATATGTACAAATACTTGCATAAATGCAGAGGTACAGTTCTTCCAGCACTTTGCCATGAACGTACTGGAGAGGCAATAAGATAATGCATGACACAGAATGCAACACCCTGACTGGTAACTTACAGATGAAATATTCAGCCAGCTCATATCATATTGAGTGTCTCAAAGCAAAACATGCCTAAAAAACATACATTTGAGTGCTTTGATGATTTAGTTTTTTAGAGTTGTCTATCTAATTTTACTTTCATTCTTATCTGACCTAAAAGTAACAGTAGCTTTTTTGTTTGTTGGTTGGTTGGTCAGAATAGCTTTAGCTTGGATGTTTCAAAGCCATCCCACCGTCACACGTGTGTTCATGTAACTACCAGCTAGGGAAAAGCACAATAGCTGGAGAAGCCATCAGGGCATTGCTGCTGTTTAGGTTGTATCAAGGGGAATATGAAACCGCA
>NW_011185790.1:0-559 GCF_000146605.3 Meleagris gallopavo | reverse complement strand
CTGTTCTGATTTCGAACTGCTGCAGATGAGGTTTGTAGTAGGTCCCAGTGGTGCTGTACCTGTGCGCATACATGTATCAGTTCTCCCGGTGGGCTTGAAACACACCATTTTTTAGGTGCAGAAAATCCTTTAAACATTGCAATTTCAAGGGACTGCAGCCCTCAGCCATAGGGGAGGATAAGAGGGATGGAAGCCAATGCTTATTGCTTATACAGCAATAACAACAACTAAAAAAAATAACCCTTAAAATTTACGTTCAAAAGCTCCTATCTCTTCCAGTGCTTTGCTTAAGCCATCTCAATCATTGGATTGGCCCAGTAATCCTATTTTGGCAACCCTTTGAGAGAACTATCATGTAAATAATTACATTCAGCTTTTGGGGAAACTTAAACTGTTTTTAACTCCCTTCTGTTACAGCTAACCTGGCGTGAGAGAACTTGTCAGGTTAACGTAGCATTCAGCCCATTATCATTTAATGGAAGTTTTAAAGGCGGGCGATCGTTTGGTTTCTGTTTTATTTCTGTACCACAGTGATTACGTTCACCTGAGACGACCTGAA
>NW_011185789.1:0-645 GCF_000146605.3 Meleagris gallopavo | reverse complement strand
TTTTTAACAG
Organism: Meleagris gallopavo; assembly: GCF_000146605.3. Taxonomy (NCBI): domain Eukaryota; kingdom Metazoa; phylum Chordata; class Aves; order Galliformes; family Phasianidae; genus Meleagris; species Meleagris gallopavo. Next base: position 635 of record NW_011185789.1, on the reverse strand, counting down.
AACTCTCTCCAAAAATGGCAGAAGCTCATCAAGCAGTAGCATTTCAATTTACAGTAACTCCAGATGGGATTGACTTGCGAATGAGCCATGAGGCACTCAAACAAATTTACCTATCTGGTGTCCATTCATGGAAGAAAAAGTTCATCAGATTCAAGGTACTCAAAACCATTCAAGCCTTCCAAACTTGAGGTTCTCATAGATATGTAGAAGTTTTGTTCAAGCAAAACTTAATTTTTAGGCCTCTTTGGCATATAAAGTTCCTTATAGCGAATGACTTACATGAATTTTAGTTAACAAGGGGTAGTAAGGAAGTATCAGCACTGGCTGATGTTGTGCTAAAAGTACAATGTCAAGACTGAAAGGATGCTTCTTTTTTATCTGTTCTCTGGAAGCAAGATGAAGCAGGTGTTAGAAATTAATAATACCTTTATTTTATTCTCTTGTCAATAGCCCATAGGATTATATATTATCTATTTGCGTAGATCAAAAATGTAATCATGACTTTCAAGATCATGCGGCTTGCAGAGGTACAAAACTACGTTCTTGATCTATACGTTTTTTACCAAAAATAAATCTTCACATTAGGAAAAAATGGTTTGTTATTTTCCAAAGGTACCTGAACATCTATCTTGAAT
>NW_011185788.1:0-696 GCF_000146605.3 Meleagris gallopavo | reverse complement strand
GACAAGCCTATGATGTGTTCACTCAGTAGTGGGGTAACCAGCTGAATACAGGAGTCACTCGGGGTAAACCAACGATGCTTCTGTGTGTATTTGTTCAGCTTAGATTTAACGGTGCTCTGGTTGTGCCTCCAGCATTTTGCTTGGAAAACCTGGTATGTACAGTTTGTTTGAATGATCTGCTGTAGCAGCTCAGAAAAGTTTAAAAGACAATGCTCTTAAGAATCTGAATGTTCACGTTAGATTGCACAAGCAGGAAAGCATTATTTGAAAGATAGTTTGAAGCATTGCTTGTTAGTCTTTTTTTTTATATATAACTTAGAAATAGAGTTATAATAATATATAATAATTACATAAAATTATATAAATTATATAATAAATAATATAGTATGTTATTATTATTTTACTGTAAGTTTATCTAGTACCATGACTATCTCCCTGATACGCATGAATTTATCTGCTAATGACATGTTATGTTTCAAAGATGTAGTATGGGACAGATGTAGATACAATAAGTTTGCAGTGCTCCGAGCGTGACAGCTGGGCTTGGAACTGGGCCATAGCACATAGCACTTGTATCAAAAACAGTACCACAACTTACCTTACTCAGGCTTTGCTATCAAAAAACCTGCTATACACTCATGTAGCTGGGGTAAAGTAACACAACAAGGGTAAAGTAAAGTAACACAAAGTATGGCT
>NW_011185787.1:0-554 GCF_000146605.3 Meleagris gallopavo | reverse complement strand
AAAAAATATCTGTATGATTACATGAAACATGACTGCTCAGGCTGTAAAAGGAAGCAAAATATCTGGAAAGTACTTAATTATTAATATTATTTTAAAGCATAGTTTAAAAAAAACAAACACCCACAAACATAATGAAATTCAACTTTCCTATATTTTCTGGAGTCAAAAACTACAACTAGTAAGGAAGAAATACTTGAACAATTCCCTTTTTACAGATATGAATTCAACTTTCTTGTTGAAAATATGTTATGTTGAAAATAAGTCAGCAAGGCACTCTAAATACGTTCAGCATTGAGTTCTGTGGGTAAAATTCTTCCAAAGTTAGAGGAGTGACAATTTTGCTTGATTTCAGTGGGTGATACTGCTTCTCATATGGTCCTGGAAATTACCCTTAGAACTGGCACAGATAAACTGAATTTATTGATCAGTTTGACTAAGAGGAAGTTGCCTTATATTAAATGTTATCTAGACACACATAGAGACACGTTTCCTATCAGAGGAAGAAGCTAAGTAATTGCTTAGCTTGGTTGGCTGCGTGATCAGATGGGAAGATG
>NW_011185786.1:0-625 GCF_000146605.3 Meleagris gallopavo | reverse complement strand
AAAGATCATCGGTCAAAGATCCGAATGAATACAGGAAAATATGACCAGTTTCAAACAGAAAATATATTTCTTCTGAAACCAATAATTGCATTTTCCTAACACAGACAAAGGCCAAAACTGGCTACCATTCCTTCTCTCATTCCCATTCCAGTTGATGCAAAAGCAGAGACACAATTGCTTCATGTGAAGTTGCCTGAAAAACTGACCTGTGGTCCTGTTAAGGAAGGTCTTTTGAACAAGACTGCTTGTTCAATTTTTTTAAGCTCTCCTTGACAGAATGATATCACATCTTGTGATATCAGTACGAAAGTAACAAGGTGTAAGACAACAGCTTCTTTATTTATTTTTGTTACTGTGAATATTCTACTTTACTCAGAATTATTTTCAGACTATCATATTGAAGATATGTTAAAGATGTGTGACTCCTTCTGACTGCTTTATAAAACCTGGGGGGAGAAATAAGCTGAACAAGAACAGTTTGTGAAAATAACACATCCAGTACCAAAAAAACCCCACAGGCAGAGGCAAGAGCTATGCAGTTAAAATAATATGCTTAGCACAAATACTCTAACTCATTTCCAAATTTAGGCAGATATCCCTCATACTGGTTGTATGGCAAACACTG
>NW_011185785.1:0-954 GCF_000146605.3 Meleagris gallopavo | reverse complement strand
AGAACAGCAGCAGCAAGATGCCTTGTTAGAGGAACTGGCTGTGGATACAGTTTGCAGAATTTCAAGCACAGAATATATCGTGGTGATGCTGCTAGTCCTAATGTTGGAGATGGTATATTTTGGTCTAAGAAACAGGAGCAGCTCGAGGTGCTCTGGCTTTGTCTCTTTTGGCTGAGCTGGTTTATGTCTGAAAACATAACTTTGCTTATGTGCAGCCTTTTCTTGAATGAGAGAGTAATGTGTCTCTGCAAATTACTGCACATGCACTTACTTTCATTACTTGTAGAAGCACGGTATCTTTGAGAATTTGCAGCCTCTCTCTCAAATTTGGTTGAAATTTGCGAACAGATTTGAAAATTCCAGGGGCAAGAGAAAAGCAAGAGTGGCAGGCAGTTGGGTGGACAGCTCAGTTCTGTGAATGGTATTCTCATAAGGAACAGGAGAAAAGAAAGTCTGAAGGAAAAGATGGTAACTTTTTATGTTGATAACAGCAGTAACGGTGTAGAAATTGTGCCACTGCTGGCCTGTTTGATTTGAAAAGGGTTTAGAATTTTGAAAGCAAAAGGGACTTTACATTGGGTTTGCTATCTAACTTGATAAATTTGATGGCTTTGGTTCACTGGCAGGAGGCCAAATGCTCTGGTGTCCCATGCATGATACCTTGGATCGATGAGCTGTAGAAATGGGAGATGGCACTGAGAGCTAATCACTGCCAGGTGTGTGTTGGTGAAATACAGTCCCTAAGCCATGGAAGGCACAGTTTTCATCTAAGCCAGAGAAAATCCTTTGTGCCCCATGGAAGTCCATAGAACAGCTGGCAGGGTCAGGGATGAAGCAGGATACTGACCAAACGATTTCTACAGAGTACAAACTGTATCTCTTGTTAGATGTTTCACAGGTGTGCATGAAAGTTACAGGGCCTAGTTAAGACTTGTACAGTACAGCTCTTTTCTT
>NW_011185784.1:0-709 GCF_000146605.3 Meleagris gallopavo | reverse complement strand
GGGAATAACGTCAATATATTAGTTAAGCTGCTCAAAACAGACTTATTTGTGTTTTAAGTAAGTGACTTCCTGTTAATGTTTTCCCCTTATATAAGTTGCTCTGTAAATAGGACAGTATTATTTTGATGTGCCCACAAAGCTATGTTGTTGATGTCTACGTGTGCATGCACACATGCAACTCATGTTCTTTGGTACAGCTTTCTTGTGTTCAGGTTTGTGCATTAGCTGTGGAAGACTTGCTGCCTGTAGGATCTTGCTAGGTCTTTTCTCACGTTTTTGTGCTGTGGCTTCTTAGTGTATAATTTCATGCTGTTGCATCTCAAAATCAATTTCTTTCAAACAAAGCGAAGGTTGCCCATGTTGAGTTCTTAATTGCGGACATGGTTCTTGCTCTGCTTGTAAACAACCATCGTGTTTTGCTTGTTTCCCTAATAATAGAACAAATCTGTACGTATGTATATGGGTTTTTTTTATTTGTTTGTTTGTTTTTAAGAGAAAGATGTGGATTTAAAATATGAGAGGCTGGGGTGAGTATTTTGTTTGGGATGAAGTCACTGAAGAGCACTAAAGGAAACCTTAGGAAAGAGCTGCAGTTTGAATACAGCACTACTCCCTTAGAGGACTGCCAAGAATAAAAGAGTTTTGAAGAACATAATTGTGGGAAATTACTATAATGGCAGCTATTTTGTGTATGGTAGCATTAATAAAA
>NW_011185783.1:0-582 GCF_000146605.3 Meleagris gallopavo | reverse complement strand
TATTTTGTTTGGGATGAAGTCACTGAAGAGCACTAAAGGAAACCTTAGGAAAGAGCTGCAGTTTGAATACAGCACTACTCCCTTAGAGGACTGCCAAGAATAAAAGAGTTTTGAAGAACATAATTGTGGGAAATTACTATAATGGCAGCTATTTTGTGTATGGTAGCATTAATAAAACAGTGCTTCCAATTTTTCTTTTTTAATTTCATTGAATATACCTGGTAAGATCAGATGGTTGCGTTATGCAAATATCAGCAAAAGCAAAATGATGTACACTGTTGCATTTATGGGTTATTTATTACTTGTTACATAAGTATGATATTGATTGTAAGCTATTCTAATTTACTAACCTCTCCAAGCCTAATTTGTTTTGATGGCCTGTGAACAGTCCTGACAGAGAAGGAAAGGCAGTAATGACCAAAACTCCCAAGGTATTCATAGGAAGAACAAACTAAGTATTTGTATATGATGGTTCCTTGAAGAAATATGATTCAAACAGATGAGAACAGACACTGTCAGAATGATGCTGCTAACCTGATAGGATTTGAGAATGGGAAGGAGAACAGAATCCATCTTCTTTTT
>NW_011185782.1:0-394 GCF_000146605.3 Meleagris gallopavo | reverse complement strand
CTTAATTATCTGTGGAGAAATAATTCTAAACTAGAGAAAGGAAGCAGTAAACTTATCAAAGAGAAACTTTCTTGTGTTAATTCTTTCATATTTGGTGAACTGAACAGAGTTGAATAGTTTCACCAGGTTTTTTCCCTCCTTTCTCCGTTCCCCATTAGAGAGCACACGTACATGTCGTGTATTAATAATAAAGTATCAAACTTCACCGGTTACTGCTTTAAAAGTACATTTATATTAAGCTCTGAACCTGATTTCTATGTACGCTGAAGCTAGTTCAAAGAACCTTCTGTCACATAGGAGGAATTAGGGGGATAATGAATGTGAAATGTACCTAATTTTTTTCTGGAAAATGGAAGAGTTGGCTACCATGAGCTTAGATTTTTAAGGAAAAGAC
>NW_011185781.1:0-767 GCF_000146605.3 Meleagris gallopavo | reverse complement strand
TAATATTTCAGCTAAATCTTTGAAGCAGAGACCACTCTACACAAAATCTATTCCAAGATCAAAGCACAAGATGCTCTAATGCTTCTTCAGCATGTTCTGAAAGAAAGAAAAGTAGGAAGGAGTGATTACCTTCCTTTAGATTTCTTGTCTGAGAGTCTATGACAGCTCCTCCAGTCTGCTCTGACAGTGAGCTGGAAGAGTCTCAGTTGTGGTTCAGAACTCAGTTGAATATGAGTTGTTGTCTCTTGTGGTGGCTTTGTAATTGAGACTGTAAAGCAGCCTTTTAGCTTTTCCTGAGTACATTTCAGACACGTCACTTGTCATTCATACTGACCTGTGGGTTTTGGAGGGGCATATGTTAGTCAGAACTATTTTATTTATTTTATTTTATTTTATTTATTTATTTATTTATTTTTATTATTTTTTAAAAACAAAAAGAGGAATGATTTGTTTAGAAAACATCATATTCTATGTCCTTGCTTTTCATTTTGTGCAGATTTCCACTTTCTTCAATTGTGGCTATAAGCAGTGATGTGCTTTTTGTCCTGCTTTGAATTATTGACAGAATAGTTTGATTTTCTTCTGTTGGCCTTCTGGAAAAACTGGGAACATGTCCAACATTTCAGAAATCACTCATCTTGGTTACAGCCTCTGCTTGCAGTTTAGGCCCTTACAGTCCCTTCCCTTAGTCCCACAGCTTTCCCTTGCTGCTGCGTCAGACCAATTTTAACCTGCAGGGGTTGGTCACCCCAGGGGGAACTGGTGTA
>NW_011185780.1:0-523 GCF_000146605.3 Meleagris gallopavo | reverse complement strand
TAATCACAGAAGAGCCACTTGTTGGCTGGACATAGCACTGTGGCACCTCCTTGAGCAGGAAGGATCTTTGCATTTGGGCCAACATCGTAGAAGTCCATATTAATTGCATTCACTTATTGTCAACATTATTAAAAACTTCCTTCTTGTTAAAGCACAAACTGAGTGTAAATGGGTCTGGCATAACCGCCAGAGAAGCGGCAATTTCCTCTAATCCAGGTTTCACAACATTGGGATTATAGTTCTGGTTGGCATCCATTTTCATATTTGTTGGTGCTATGGTAGCTGCTTTTATTTTGTCACATGCAGTTTAGTTGCAAATCAGCTAGATGTTTTACTTCTGTCCATACTTAATTACAACGGGATTCATTTTAGATGAAATCATCACTGCGGTAAGAATTGAGCCATGCGTGCTGATGCCAGTTTGGGAAGCTCTGCCATTGTGATGCATATAGTTGCTCTCCAGTTGTATTCGGTTTTGACCAAAGTTTGCAGTGTATCAAAGGTGTTTAATGGTTTAATGGGA
>NW_011185779.1:0-532 GCF_000146605.3 Meleagris gallopavo | reverse complement strand
ATGATGCTACCACTGCTCCAAGCAGAGCCAGGGTAACCAGCCTGTAACCATCTGTCCCTCCCTCACACTGCTCAAGGGTCCTGGCAGGGAGAGGACTGAAAGCCTCAGCCAAAAGCGACAGCTATGGCGCAGAGTGACAGAAGCACTGCAGACCTCTCGTGGCCGCCCCACCACACCTGGCTTTCTGACCATCTTTGTGAGCTGAAACCACTGAACCACTTCAGAGACATCAAGGGCTCAGCACCAGAGCTCTGCTGTAACCCCAGAGATGTCCAGCACACCCCACAGCCACCTACACCCCAGGGTATTAAAAGCCCTCGTTTCAAGGCTTTGCTTCAGAAGGCAGACAGACTTTTATCCATTTTGCAAAAGGTTTGAAAGCTGAAGGGTTTGAAGGCTCTGTGAGACACATCCTCCTGCCCCACGGGACTCAGTCTCCCCATCTCAAGCACTGACATCCCAAAATCACCATTTGTGAGAAATCATTTAGGTGAGGAAGGGCATTTCAAAGAGCACGTGTTGCTGCCGAGCC
>NW_011185778.1:0-487 GCF_000146605.3 Meleagris gallopavo | reverse complement strand
AAAATCAGGACCCCAGCCTCCTACTGACGCTCTGCACTGGCTTCTACCTGGATGTGGAGAAAACTGTCACCTGGTTCAAGGTACAGCTGGCAATGATCTGGAAGGCCACCCTTCAGGCACATGCCTACAACCTAAAGGTGCTGCCCTCCAACCGCTCCTGTAAGCTCCAGCTGACAAACACCTCCAGCGGGGAAAAAATCCTCGTGGAGCTGCTGTTCGGGGTGCAACAAGGCAACTCGGACATCTTCCTGACCAGCCAGAACACAGAGGTCGGCTTTACGCCCAGCACAACATGGCTGCAGAGCTGTGCTGTGGCGGAAAAGAAGTACTTCCAGTACTTGACCAGGAATGCTGGGCAGAACAGCTCCCTCCTGAGCTGCATGAGGCTCTTAGCCTACACCATGGTGGGCATGGGCTTTTCCACCTCCGTCCTCAAGACTCTTGTCTTCCACCTCGTGAACATCATCCCTTTGGGGAACTGGCACAG
>NW_011185777.1:0-1751 GCF_000146605.3 Meleagris gallopavo | reverse complement strand
AATCAGTGTGAGCTTGTTATCCAAAACGATGAGACTCGCAAATCACTTGTCCCACTATCCTGCTACAAACTCTCCATGTCTGCACAAGCTTCCCTTTAGAACTATTCTCAGGGAAACCAATGTGGCGCCCAAGCTGGAGTAAAGAAAGCAAGGCAAGTACAGCAAACGTTTCACCTAAACTCCGTAAGACTTTCGCTTACCAGTATTGCCAACTGTGACCACCTCTTCCAGCACTTTCTGTCTCCGGTGATCCTTCAGGGCTTCCACTATGATGTTGTAGGTGGCCCCTCTGGTGAGGCCAGTGAGCGTAGCGCTGGAGGAAGTGCCAGGAACCCTGAACTGCAAGAACAGGCAATGCCACGTCACTCGAAGAACAGATCATTCTTTAGGTGTCAACCCATTCACAGGGAAGACACTGTGCCTAGATTGACTTCTGTGCTCTGTGCTGGGATGCAGCCAGCTCGTTCCCCTTAGACATTCAAACACCAAGTTAAACTTAACTGCTATGGACTGTGGATACAATGGATATATTGTAATTGCCATTTCAGGGGGAGACAAACCAACAAAGAACTGAGATGGGCTAAGGAAATCTTTGTCATGGAGTAGCAGCACTAATGTCTTTGTAACTCTGGAGCAAACTCCCAGTTGTCTCGCTGCCTACTCCCTTCCCTGGCAAAAAGTTGGTGCTAACTAAGCCTTTCAAAAGCTTTCTGTTTTGGCACTTTTCTCCTGTAGCTTGTAATTCACTTTTCTCTGCGAATTACAAGAGAGGCGTTTATCCTTCCTGCTCTCTGCTACACATTAGTAAGACTGAGCCAACTCAGACTGCCACCTCCTTACTACAGCAAAAAGCTAGAGACCCAGGGGAAGACAGTTCAGTTACCTGCAAAGTATCTTCGTCCTGGCTGACTGGTTGGCATGAGATGATGTACTCAGTGCTCTCCAGCAAAGGCCTCCAGGAGATGGTTGTCTGGGAAAGAGCTTCTTGGCCAGTGGTGTCGTTGCGCCTGGGCCCACGGGAGTGGGGGTAAGAAGGTTCAACTATGATTGGCACTTGGTACCCTGGGATTTCGATTGCTTCATCTACATTTGGAGGCTGCCGTCTCGACCCAGGCCTAAGGGGAGTTGCCGTGGTGGGTACAGGCCGTCTGTAGCCATGCTCCTCAAAGAAGACTTGCTGACCTTGGTGTCCTATTGTCTGAGGGTGCCCTGATGAGCCTGGAAGTTGGATACCGTTTCCATTGTCATACCTATTGTTTGTGAGGTAAGGGGTCCCCTCATCAACAGAAGGTACATCAAGGATGTCAGGCTGGTTGGGGTGAGGTCCAGTAATCAGCGTGGGCAGATCATCTAGCCAAAAAAAGGTTAGAAGCCATAAAGCAAAGCGTGGCAAATTAGCAAATTCAAACAAATTCAACAGCTAGAGTTGATGCTGTACACTGATCCAGGCAAAGATTAGCAATTGTCCCAAGATGCAACACTTTTTATGATCTCATTCTGACTATTATGAATGTACTGATTTATCTCTCTATATTTATGTGTTATATAAATATATTTATTTCATACATAGGGATAAGAAGTGTGTTGGTATGAATTTTTCATTCAGCTGAGCAACAGTTTTGAACACCGCATCCCACGGAAGCTATCAATGATTAAATTGAGAAGATGTAATTAAAAGAGAGATTCTGTTGTTATCATGTTAAGATAACCATTCAAATGCAGTGAGAAACTAGGCCTGAGATCACATTTGG
>NW_011185776.1:0-584 GCF_000146605.3 Meleagris gallopavo | reverse complement strand
TTTAGATTAGATATTAGGAAGAAACTATTTATTCAGGGAGTGATGAGGCTCTGGAACAGGCTGCGCAGGGACACTGTGGATGCTTCATCCCTGGATGTGTTCATTAAGCCTGGATGGGGCACTGGGCAGCCTGATCTGGTGGGTTGGATTTTGGCAGAGGGGTTGGAACTGGATCATCATTAAGGTCCTTTTCAACCCTGGGCCATTCTATGATCTTTCCATCAAGACTGTGTTATCTAATGTGTGTTTTATTATTTTAATTTTCGATGCTGCTAGAACTGGATTTATAGCATTTGCTTTGCTTAAAGCTTTGAGAGTTGAGGAAGCAGAGCTATTTCTGCTCAGCTAATCTGTGCTTTGGATTTTACATAGGTTATAGGTTAGCTTTTGATAGAACTCAGAGGTTTTTCTGCTGCACTGGAGCTCCATTGCTGCTGGGCATGGAGATGAGTTCTTTTCAGCGTTCAAATGCACAGGAAGAACTTAAAAATAATAAAGAGAAATTTTGGGGAAAGGCCTGTAGAGGGGCAGAACAGGCAGAGTGTATAAGTGTATGAAAATCTGTTTCCAGTTGATGTGTTTTG
>NW_011185775.1:0-778 GCF_000146605.3 Meleagris gallopavo | reverse complement strand
ACCTTTCTAAATGCACAGTATTTGAAAATTTGTTTAGATGTAATGTCATCCTTTCAATGTACCAACTTTTCAAGAGTTTCTCTAATTCCAGATTTTTCAATAGACAGTATAAAGGATGTTGGATGATGGTGAAGTTTGCACTTATTTACTTCTGATAACTTGTTCTGCCTGGGTTGCTCTCTGCTTCACTTACCACAGTGTGGAAGAGACAAGAGAACCTGGTTGGGTCTTTCCTCAACTAGAGCAAGACAAAGTACTCAGATCACTGTGTCATTCAGATGATAATTGTATGTGATGCACTGACTAGCATAAGATTCCTTACAGCCATTTACAAAAATTCAAGAAAAAAAACAACAAAACAAAACTGCAGCATGACTTTTTCAGTTATACTCCTGTCTGGAAGAAGCCTTTTCTGACCACAGTGTTCACTGTTTGCTCCTATGCTGAAGCAAGGAATTTTAACTCTCTTATAAAAGAAATAACTTTAAACATCACATATTTCTTGTAGCTGTGAAAGCTATCATTCATTGTGGACATTTGTGATTATATGAATGTTCATTTTTGTGCTGTATTCTCCTCACTTCTTAAGAAGAACTGCACCACCATATTTCCTGACTTTTTAAAAAATTATTATATATTTGTTAGGGTTTTCTCACAAACCTGATGTTTAGCAGACATGATATTTTCTAAAAACGAACAAAATATTGTATGGTTATTCCAGCAGGTCTCTTGGTGTACAGGGCTGAACTGGTACCAACAAACCATGGTGCAATACAGG
>NW_011185774.1:0-886 GCF_000146605.3 Meleagris gallopavo | reverse complement strand
AAAGGTAGGTGTTAAGAGCAGCGGTATCAGGATTCTCCTACTCCATTTCAATCTCTGCCACTACCATAACAGAGTGTGAGTTACATTTCTGTCACAAGTTGCTCACGAGTATCCTGGGATACAACTTAGCTACTTCCTTAATGTGTTGTTGAGATCTTATAATAAAAAGTTCTAAGCCAAGCATTACTGTTATTAAAATATCAGAGCATACATAACAACGTCAGTGTTTATAATTTATCACTTTTTTCTTAATAAAAAGAATGCATTTATTAGTAGCGCAGAGGGTGAATCTGTTGTTATTGCAGTTCATCACCAGTGCAAGAATAATTAAAATCTTCAATTTGTTGTTGTACATTAAATTTGAGTTTTTGAAAAGACACTGAAAACAGCATTTTGTAAATCAAAGTTCTAGGTATTCAGAAACTGATTCATAATCTTTGTAAATGGCATAATTGTTTACCTTGTATGCGCATTGCTGATCGACACATGGTCAGATTAACACACAGGTATATTGCCTCCTATGCATGAGAAACACCACTGAGAAAGTTTAAGTCCTCTAGCCTACTTCAAGGCCATGAGAGCTTTGATTAGATAGTGGGGTTCAAAATAGCAAGTGAGCTGTTTGCTCCAGGTTGAAGCTGGGTCTAGAACTTTAGGAGGGCTGCTCTGTCCCTCTGGAAGGAAGGTTCTCATAAAAAGATGATGGATATAGTCAGATTTATAACAGCATTAAAACTGAATTAATTACTAATTACACAAATTTCAGTGCAGCCACATCAGATAAATGCATAAGCAGCAAAGATTATTATCTAGCCCAAATAATCTTGTGTTCTTGCTCATCTTACATGGAACTGGACCTTTTACCTAGAATGTAATATTATGTTCG
>NW_011185773.1:0-740 GCF_000146605.3 Meleagris gallopavo | reverse complement strand
ACATCTTCTGGGCCTCAATGTCTTTCTTGCAGTAAGGGGCCCAAAACTACACCCAGTACTTGAGGTGCGGCCTCACCAGAGTTGAGTACAGAGGGACAATTAGTTCTCTGCTCCTGCTGGCAACACCATTTCTGACACAGACCAGAGTGCCATTGGCCTTCATGGCCACCTGGGCACACTGTTGGCTCATGTTCAGCCGAGCGTCAACCAACAACGCCAGGTCTGTTTCTTCCACACAGTCTTTCAGCCACTCTGCCCCAAGCCTGTAGCATTGCCTGGGGTTGTTGCAGCCAAAATGTAGGACCTGGCACTAGGTCTTGTTGAACTTCATCCCACTGGCCTTCGACCAGCAATCCAGCCTGCCTAGATATTAAACTTGGGGTGAAAAGTTGCTGAACAGCAAACAGAAATAATTACTACTTCTCTGTCACTTAGATACTAACATTCTGATATTCTCCTATCTGTCTGTATATCGTACACAAACATTTACTCTCTTTAAAAAAGAGATATGGTACTTATGAAAGTACCAAATGGGGAACACAAGTTCTTTGCAACTCTACTGTGATTAGATTTCCAAATACTTACCAGTTTGCTATTAATAGAGAGGAATGTGAGTTGATCTGCTGCTGGAATTGTACCATGGCAAAGAAGAAACAAGCTGACTTATAAAATGTTAATGACTACAGAAATTCCATAATTAGAATCCTTGCTACTTATGCTGCAGATAATACAAATGGATG
>NW_011185772.1:0-649 GCF_000146605.3 Meleagris gallopavo | reverse complement strand
CCTTTTTCCCTATCCATCTCCACAGAAAGAAGTTGTAGTGGCAGCAGAGAGAAGTTCAGCGAAAGCTCGACTTGGTGGAAGGCTTTTTTGTCTACTCACTCTGAACAGTCCTGGTAGTCTTTAAGACCAGGGCAAAACTGGTCTTTTAAGGAAGAATCTCTGTACTATCTGTGATACTTTCCTTAACCCCTAACAAATCAACAAAAAAACATGACAGCAAACTTCAGTAGATACATGGTACAGATAGCTAGGTAGCATCCCACACAGTATCCAGGGAGTGAGGGATGCTCACTGATCATAAACGATGGCAAATTTTCGCAAGTGAATTACCAAAACAGCTTTTTGTTGTGAGGTTAACCAAAAGGATTTATTAATCAGTGTTTAGCAGCAAACACTCTATTGCTTACTACACAACTAATAATTAAGCAAACATCAAAATCTAACACATTTTCCTTCTCTGAAATTACTGCTAATTGATGCCTTGATATCTTTGTCTCCCCTGTAGCCCCTTTAGCTACAGGGCCTATTGTACTTTTGTATTTAAATCTTGTTATTTTTACTTTCCATTGGTGATGTTTAACATAAGTTCTTTGAGCATCTATACTTGAGATTATTGACATTTGAGGTCCTGTACCAAATAAAAAATTTA
>NW_011185771.1:0-545 GCF_000146605.3 Meleagris gallopavo | reverse complement strand
TTCTCCTTAATTGTGAATCCCATTTGTTGGTGACTAATGCATCCAGGCTGGCGGAATTGCCTCATGAATTAGAAGCAGTGGCGCGGTGGAAAAGATGTGACTGCGATGCTGGCTCCTGATTTACCAACACTCCCTCCCAGGCTGCTGCTCGACTGCCTACTGGCACATTACAACTCTTCTATTAATAATTTAGAGTTTGAATAAGGGTGGAATGCACTTGATTCAACATCGAGTCTGCCGAGTTGGTTTCCAGTCTGCTGAGAGCCATCTGAGCAGGGAGGATGCGAGCTCTCAGCATGGGGTGGCTGTTAGTGGAGCAGAATGTGCATGTGTACACACACAGATGTACAGCCTGGGAGCGAGCAGTGGGGCTGGGTGCCCGGGGGCCCTGCTCCCCCTGCTCCCCCTACTCCCTGTGGCAGGTCGGTGACTTTGTGGCAGTGCGCTGAGATGTGTTGTGAAGGGGCTGTGCTAATGGGGTCTTCTGTGCCGAGAGGGCTCTGTGCTCCCATTGCCTGCATCATTAGGTGAGGACGGCTCCTTCC
>NW_011185770.1:0-843 GCF_000146605.3 Meleagris gallopavo | reverse complement strand
CCATGGAAGAGTCATCAGGGCTGAAGAGAAGAAGTTGCTGGCAACAACCTTCTGGAGGTACGTAAGAAACACACAGCATTCCAGCTAGAATTATAAAGAATCCCACCTAACAGGTCACTGTTAGAACTACCTACTAAGAGGTAACAAAGTTGCTTCATAGCTGCCATGAAATATCCTCCCTTTTCATTGAGTTCCATGGAACTCACTGGATGTACCACCTCAAAGAAAACTAGACTGAAAAAAGATCTTTAAAAACCTTATATCTTCCCTCAGTAAACATTAAGAGCACAGTTACAACAATCTCGTGTGTGCTGGGAAATGACCCTCAATAATCCAACATATACTGATTTGTATCATCCAGAATCCAACTCAGAAATAGAGCCCTAGTTACAAAGAGTAAAGTTTTTAAATAAAACCATCAGCTGCATGCCTGGCAACATTTTGATTTTGTGGAATACAAGATTTTGGGGAATTTTTGTCATTTCCCCCCCTATCAGCTTCTGTTATCTTCTGTTGTTTGGTTGTATGTTAAGTGTCCTATGCTATCTTTTGCAAATTTCCCAGCTAACTTCAGAAAGAAGCTGAAGGACTTGGCAAGGTACTTCAAGAAGTTTCTTGATATTCAAAGAAAACCAAATGCAAGTGATAAATTGGTATGATTTTAGAGATATATGAGAGAGATGACAAAATTCTCACCCACAGGCTGAAGATCACTTGCCTAGATTTAAAAGAAGAGCCCCATATTTCATGTTAGTGATTTCAATTCATTTTGTATGTGTCTTTTTATATAACACTCATATTTCAATGATATTGGCTGCTAATACCTCTCCACTTTGTCACAAC
>NW_011185769.1:0-4474 GCF_000146605.3 Meleagris gallopavo | reverse complement strand
TGAGATCTCTTATGAATATTTGCTTTGAAAAAACATTATACCATACAGACAGAAAGAAGCATACAGCTGAAGAAAAGGAATTTTTAAATAAACTTCAGAAATTGATAGAAATGATGTATTCTTTTAGAATATGTAAAATATCTTTCCATCCACTACATACAGTGTTCAGCTCCTGGATAAAGCCTGCTTTCTTGAAAATGACAAGAGCAGAGGCATCTCAAAGGGTTACTATGAGCAATTGCTACAAGGAAACACTCATCTGCCAAAACGCAAACATCTCTTTAATTATTTCAAAGAAAAACTTTCAAAGATAACTCTATATCTTATGAAAGGCTTATGATTAACTGTTATGTTATTTGTAACTACTATCAGTACCTTCTAATGCCTACATTTGGATCTTCAAGTTTTCCACTGTTTTTTTCCCTGGAAAAAACCTTGGGTTAAAGATAAGCCCTGTCAGAAAATATATTTCTAGCAGCTCATGCTGCCAGTCCACCAGTCTGGGATCAAGGCTGTGTCACGATCATGAAATACTTACTGTTTGTCACCTTTGTGGGTGTGGCTGGTGAGTGTATTTTCACTTCTACTTGTAGATTTAAAATGAAGCTTATTTCTGAGGAAACCTGTAGCATGGTCTGTCACGAGAAAGTGAACTCGAGTTTACATTTGCAGAAGGCTTAAGGCAGAATGCTTCTGCTTCTTTTGACTACTAACTATCCATCCAGAACAACTCATTTCACAAGACGTGAATGCCATCATGGTTCTTGACCTGGGAACACTAAACTGCTTACACAGGTTAAGAAAAAAGAAAAAGACTGTATAAATTCATGACTCTTCCACTGAAAAGGAATGACAAAGTACCTCTTACCAGGAAGCCCTGAAGCTACTGCAAATTCTTTGATTATGGGAGAG
Source organism: Meleagris gallopavo (assembly GCF_000146605.3). Taxonomy (NCBI): domain Eukaryota; kingdom Metazoa; phylum Chordata; class Aves; order Galliformes; family Phasianidae; genus Meleagris; species Meleagris gallopavo. The sequence goes on along the minus strand of NW_011185769.1, from coordinate 3,562 downwards.
TGCTCCGAGGAAATATCACTGCAGTCTTGCGTTGTACTTTCGTTGTCTGCTATTGACTGCTACGACAGACTAGACCTTGGGACAGACAAACCTTTAATCTTATCCATTCTGAACATTTCTATACTATTAAGCTCATCTGGAAATAGCATCCAGGGCTTTAAACACAAACAGATGGGCTGCCAACCTAAATTCACTCAGCTTATTTTAGGGAGAAGCAAACAAAAGCGTGTTAGAGTTGACCATAACTGCTACTGCGCATTTTTTCAGAACCAGAACCTATATGCAAGATGTTTCATTCAGTCATAGGGCCAGAGAGTTCCCTATGCCGGATGTTAACAGATGCTCTCTCTTATTCTGCAGTTGCCTTCCCCATCAGCGATGGGGATGACGACAAGATTGTGGGAGGCTACAGCTGTGCAAGGAACGCTGTACCCTACCAGGTGTCTCTGAATTCTGGATATCACTTCTGTGGAGGTTCTCTCATCAGCAGCCAATGGGTGCTGTCAGCGGCTCACTGCTACAAGTCGTGAGTGGAAAGAAATCTATTCCATAATCCACCTCTTTTCTCCAGTTCACTTTTAACAGGAACGTAGGGCTATGAGATCCAAATAGATAAATAACTCAGTTCTCACAGAAGAGAGCTGAAGAATGAGTGGGTCATTCAGAAAGGTGAGCTGATGCATCACAAGTGGTTTTCCCCTTCTGCAAATGCTTTTCTGAATGCAGATTACTTTCTGAAATGACAACATGGTTACCTAGCAAGTTACGCGCGTGGTTGCTTAGAAGCTGCAATCGTTTGTTAAAACTTAATTACAGTAGAATAGGAAGAGGAACGATCTCACGGTGATACCAGTTTGTCTTCCAGGACGTTTGTACTGGCCGCTAAACAATCCTTCCTAAATTCACCACCCGTACCGGAAAGAAGATCTCAGTGTAGATCCCTAGAATCCGTTGCAGGACAAGAAAAGTACCCAGCATGAAAGGAGTTAATACATACAGTGACAGGCAGCTTTCTCATAATCACAGTGTCAGCGGCAGTGAAGTAAGTGACATTCCCTCTTTTTTCCAGTTCCATTCAAGTGAAGCTTGGGGAATACAACCTGGCAGTCCAAGACGGCAACGAGCAGACCATCAGTTCATCTAAAGTCATCCGCCACTCTGGCTACAATGCCAACACACTGAACAACGATATCATGCTCATCAAACTTTCCAAAGCAGCCACGCTCAACTCCTATGTCAACACTGTTCCTCTGCCTACCAGCTGTGTGTCTGCTGGAACAACATGCCTGATCTCCGGATGGGGCAACACACTCAGCAGTGGCAGTAAGTGCTGGGTGGGGACGTACAGCATCCTGAGGACCCTGGAGATGGTCTAAGATCTCCCCATTAAGTCCAAACAGTACAGGGTAAAGAACAGAGAAGTGCCGCACAGCAAGCGTTCTTTTTGAAGAATGATTTTAAAAGATCAGCCCATGTAGCACAACAATATTTAACCGCTGCTCTGATGGCAAGACTTTAAGATTTTTAATCTTGTTCTATTCTGAGAGGATGGAATCATTTAAGTCATTCCAGTGCCCTTCACTAAGACGTCCACTTCGCTCTGCTCTTTTCCACCGGTGGTCAGAAGCATAGGGGGAGACCAGTGTCTAATTCTCTGACCAAAACAAACCTGCACCAGAGCAGAAGGTACTTTGCCTGAGACCCAAGATTTCTTCATCGTATGTACTGTAAGCTGAGTTCTTAGTTCTAAATCTACCAGCTGAGGACTTTCTAGATGCAGGGTAGAACAGAGGGCCCGGGACTAGAATCTGTTTCATCTAAACAAAGAGAATTACAGCACAGAAGAAAAATGAGGACTGCTAAAACAGGGTGTCCAGCCATGACTTTTCTGTTAAGAACAACGTTTTCCCCGGGCTCTGGAATTAAATCACATATGCCATCAATAATTCCTCCGTTTTCTTGTAGCTCTGTATCCAGATATCGTGCAGTGTCTGAATGCCCCTGTACTCTCCTCAAGCCAGTGCAGCAGTGCTTACCCTGGTCAAATTACTAGCAACATGATATGTGTCGGATACCTGACTGGAGGGAAAGACTCCTGCCAGGTAAAACAGCTGTCTCTCCTATCTGTACCTTTCCTGTCTTCTCCTAGTAGATGTCTTCTCCTAGTAGAGGATGATATCATGTCAGAAATACTCAAGGCATGTTTGAAACCATTCTCTATAACTAGCTCTAAAGTCTTAGTGCAGGGGTTACTTACTGAGTAGATACAGCAATTGTACAGCTCAATACAAAGGGAAAGGTGAGATGACAAAAACAGGCACAATAGAGAATTTGCTATGAAGGGAGGGAAAAAGATTGCTCACGCACATCTGAAGATTCTAGGTTTACAAGGGAAAGCCCCACCAAGGCAGAATCGCCAGGAAAAGACCCTCCCCCAGTGGCCGTCAGCCCTTAAATGAGGTCTAAGAGAGGCGCAGCCAGGCTCCATCCCTTCCAGTTGCACAGGTGAATTGCCTTCACCTGTGCTTCCAGGGCTGACCGGGTCCTTTCCCCAGGTGCTCAATCAGTGCTTCAACAATTTCCATACAGCTGGCAATTTTCGCACTCATTTGATCCCTACTTATTTATTTATCTATTTATTTATTTAAGATATGGAATACCTCTGCCCTAATTCTCCATGTGCAGAGTATGCTAGCTCTTGCGCTTTGGGCTATTGAAAATGGACAAGTGCTGCACCAGAGAATAAGCAATAATCGCAGAGGCTATAGCCTAGGATGCAAATGTTAGTATTGGATTCAATGAGAATAAAGCATCACTGTACCAGTATCCAGGAAATGTGGAAAATGAATACACTTGGCAATTGCTCTGCATGCTGTATTTGCCCAGCTCTGTGGAAAAGGTTTGCAGAGTAATGTGCAAGAAAAGTTTCCTGAGCATCTGCCAAGATCTGCACCCATGAAAACTGAGTGACTTACCACTATCTGTGATGCCTTAAAAGTACGGCATGTTAGCACCAGGTGTAGAATTGTAGGCAGAAATTGTCTTTGTGAGAAAAAGTCTCTCTCTAGAATCTCAGTGGTTTCTGGGAAATATGGCTTACTGCTGAAGCTGATAACATTTGCTGAGCATCTCTATCTTGATCTGTACAGGGGGATTCCGGTGGTCCAGTAGTCTGCAATGGTCAGCTGCAGGGTATTGTCTCCTGGGGTATTGGATGTGCACAAAAAAGGTTATCCCGGTGTTTACACTAAGGTTTGCAATTATGTTTCCTGGATTCAATCGACTATAGCTTCCAACTGAAACACACTCATTTTACGTGACCTGCTTTCCCTCCTCCTCATTTCCTTCTGCTTGGGAACTGGATGTACAAAACTTAACCAAAAATAAACATTTTCAGGCAGCCCATCTTTGTGCAGAGTTCCTCTGGTTACTTCCACGGGATATCACATGGGGAACACAGACAACTAATATCACTACCTACCTACCTACCTACCTATCTATCTATCTATCTATCTATCTATCTATCTATCTATCTATCTAATATTTGTAGTGTATCTCAACT
>NW_011185768.1:0-939 GCF_000146605.3 Meleagris gallopavo | reverse complement strand
ACGAGGGGAAACGGACATAAGCTGCAGCATAGGAAGTTTCGCACGAATGTGCGTAAGAACTTCTTCACGGTGAGGTGAACGGAGACACTGGAACAGGACTGCCCAGGGAGGTTGTGGAGTCTCCTTCTCTGGAGATATTCAAGTCTCGCCTGGACGCCTACCTGTGCGACCTGGTGTAGGGAACCTGCTTTGGCAGGGGGGTTTGGTCTCGATGATCTCTAGAGGTCCCTTCCAACCCCTACAATTCTGTGATTCTGTGATTCTAGATTCTTACAAAAATTGAACCTTTGCAGGTATTGTCATCACTAATTAGAACAGTTGAGTCTGTGTTTACATAATAATAAATGGCTATACAGAGCTACTTCTGAGAAAATATGAGTTCTAAAAAACTTCCATTTATATCACCCTTTCAGCTAAGTATGATAAATTAAATTGTAGAAGTCAGTACTACAAGCTCTAATCAGGGTGAAATTTTTGCGGTTATAATAAGGGCTCTTTATACTATAACATTTTAGGTCCTTTTACAGTGTTTATAACTGTGATATCTGAACAATACCCATGATCTCTTTAAACCTTTTCCAATTTCTAGCATTCATTAAGAATGAATCTGTCAGTTAGTGCTCTAATAATTATGATGCAGTAAAGGGTAATTACAGTTTTTTATTATTAAGCATCTATGTGATTAATGAGAATAGTAGCAGAGAAAAACATTTATGAATTGCTTTCAAGAGGAAAAAGAAAGGGGATGGAAGATAACTTCTTGGAAGAGGAGGAGCTTTCTTACAGAAAGTCCAGCTGTGAATTTTAATACTTCTCTAGTGTATACACCATTGACCACTATATGAATTAGGATACTGAGCTAGACACAGACTTAAAATCCTAGCTAGAAGTTTAAATGTATTATTTGTAGAGAAAACAAAATTTGTAATAGCACAAAGT
>NW_011185767.1:0-745 GCF_000146605.3 Meleagris gallopavo | reverse complement strand
ATTTGGCTACTCCAGCCCTTAGATTTCCTTAGAGGTGTTTGTCAGAATCACGCATTTCTCTTGACTTCATAAGGTATTATTTGTTTATCTTAGAAAATAGTGTTTTGTTTCTCAAGCATTGTTTGTTTCTCTGTCTCCAGGTGTTTTTGTGTGTTTTTTTTCTTCCTGATTATTAGGTTCAACTGCAACATTATATTAAAAATAAAGAAAAAAAGAAAAAAAAGACAATTTCTGAAGTTGTTCCTTTGACTTAAATCTGGTTTTAAAATTTGAAATCAATTTTTTAAAAGAAGTATTGGTATAATTTCCTTTTCAGTGTAGAAAATGTTAAAATAACCATTGACCCTGTCACCTCTACTTCAACTCAAGACACTGAGTGCTGATATTAGTGTTCAAAGCTCTGTAGTAGGACTTAAAATGAAAGACAGAATTCTTTGTCTTAGCACATGGCATACATAACCATTACAGTAAGTATTTAAAAGTCCTGTAGGTTAGTAAAGTGGCAACTGTTGAACTCAGCAAATGAAACACATGATTAGTTTACAAGCTTGTACATAACAGTATTCACAAGAAGCTTAAAAAATTAGTGTTAATTCCACAGATTTTATTTTAATTCCTGTGAAATTAAACAATTACTCATGTGTTTATCAACTGAAATTAAACTGGGCTGTATAATAAGGAGCTACATTCTTTAAAGACTTCCATGTAACTTTCCTATGTATGCCATGTGCTAAGACAAAGAATT
>NW_011185766.1:0-874 GCF_000146605.3 Meleagris gallopavo | reverse complement strand
TATTGGAGGGGATGGGGAAAAGGTATGATAATACTGGAAGTAAAGCTACAAAGAAAGACAACAGAACAGTCCTAGACTAACATCAATTCCTTGCTACTGACAGAGAAAGCTAAAACTTGAACTTATCTTCACTAAAAGGATCAACCATGGGTAGTGTGGCTAGCATAGACAATGTTAGGGGTAATGTTGAAGAGTTCAGAAGCAGGCTAGAACAGGAAAAGAACTAGAAAATAATTATAAACTAACTTCTGGATTAGTTCATTCTGATGATCTTCTGAACTATCGAACCAATTAAGCCATATGAAAACTATATGGGAATAGAGGAGAAGTAGTCAACACCTGCCATTGATCATTCTTTTAAGTCCAGGGAAATGTTTTCGTAACAAAGAAAGTAGAGAAGATAACCACATCTGGTAAATATTTTGAAACACAAGACTCTAATTAGTGAGACTTCCTGACCTGGAACTGATTTCATTTAATATTTTATCAGTAATGTGCATAGTGAAACAGTGATCTATGTTTAATTAACTGGTACCACAAAGCTAAGGTTTATAATTTTAAAGGAAAAGAATTCAATGTCACTTTAAATAAGGAAAATGGTCTGAAAGAAAAACAGCACTAAAATCAAATGTGGTGAAATACACCACATTTCATCAAGAAAAATAAAACAAGTGATGACTAAGGAATGATTACTTTATATGTCTTTTGGGCAGGCTTTACTACTTATAAAACTGACTCTGATGCTCATTTTCCCCTCTCTCTCCCCTATATTTCTCTTGCAAGAGCTTTGTTGACTCATACTGCTATAGCCTTAAGTGCCTTCCTGAAGAACTGTATCCTGTTGTTTATTTTTCTTGATGAAATGTGGTGTATT
>NW_011185765.1:0-709 GCF_000146605.3 Meleagris gallopavo | reverse complement strand
CTTCCATGGACTTCAACGTGAACCTGGCTGGGCTTTTCTCCTCTATGATCTGGGAACAATAAAGTTTCCTGCATCCGCAAATGACTTCTCCCTCTCTTTGTTGTTTTTTCAAATAAGTACCAGGTGCTTTTGTGACAGCTGAGGTCAGGCAAATCCTGCTGATGTGGATCTCAGGTTTTCCTTCCTCCTGTGGGAGTGTTTAAAATAGATATGGCAGAGGGGGCTTTTTGGTGGGGCTGAGGGAGTTGGGGAAAGGACAGAGCAGGATGGTGCTGACCACGTTCTCTCTTGCCCATCCTCCTCAGCTGTGCAGTGGGACCTGCCCCACCAAGTCATGCTGCTCTGTAGAAGCACCGCATGAGCTCTGGATCAAAGCACAGGGGAGGCTGCGGAGTGGTCGTTTGGAAATACTGCTCTTGCTTATTGCTCTGCCAGTAGCTGGCTGGAAAACTGCCTTAAGAAACCAACATGGGCAGGTTGCCGCAAGAGTGGAGCATGACACAGCCATATGCCTTGAGGCTGTGATCACTGGGAAAGTGGATGGCATCAGCCATAATCTGGAAGAAGGCTGAGAATGGGTCAGATGTCTAGATCATTCTGGTGTTAGGCAATGCTGACATCCATTCACAAGTCAGCTGGGGGCCTGCAGATTAAATTCATAAGTAGCATCGAAGTGGGGGGCTGTGTCTGTGGCATAGTTGGTAACTAC
>NW_011185764.1:0-493 GCF_000146605.3 Meleagris gallopavo | reverse complement strand
CAAGTACCTTAAGTTGTAGACACATCACCAAGCTTTAAAGTTTGCTTCTTACAGATAGAACTCATGTTTGCTTTGACTGAGTGCCATACTACTGGAAGTCCCATGGGAAAACCAGAATACTGTGCAGTTGGGTTGTCTGACCTTTTCTGAGAGGCTCCTGACTCCCAGAACCATTCTCCTCACTCTCAGAAAGTTGGGAGGATTTAAGTATGAATTGAAGATGAAAAAAGTAACAGAAAGATCTAGGAAAAAGGAAGAGGGGAAGAAAAAGGAAAAGAGAAAAGGAAACCGACTGCCATGGAAACATTTCTTCTAACTTGTTCCCTCTGGCATCACTTTGTTAAATTGATGTTAGCTCTTACAGAAACACTGCCTTGCTTTAAATGTGGCTATGGTCAGATGACTGCTGCAGACCACTTGGTACATACTCTGTTGTTATCACTAATAATGGTGGTTCTTTGTTTCCTAGATGCACGTATATTAAAAAAATAAT
>NW_011185763.1:0-340 GCF_000146605.3 Meleagris gallopavo | reverse complement strand
TCGCACCATTTTTATTTTTACATTCCATAAGCTGATCTATCAAATATCAGCACACAGACTCCCACTTAAATAAGTGTCTTTCTTGAAACACATAAACGTTTGGATGTATCTATTGAGATCTGGGTTTGCCAGAAACCCAAAGCAATTTGCACCCTCTCTGTGATGCTGGGTGTAGGGCACACAGGACACGTGTCCCACTCGTTCTGTTGGAGTAAGGCTGCCTTACTCCAGTTACCTATATCTGATACTAAAGGTACTTGCAGGAACACCAGCTGGACATGTTCTACAAAGTTAAAATTTTCTTTTTCCTTTGGAAATTAATGTAATCTAGATAATGAAA
>NW_011185762.1:0-618 GCF_000146605.3 Meleagris gallopavo | reverse complement strand
AACTGAAACTACACTTCTGTACACATTTCTAACCACACTTAAAATGCATTCACTCTTTTTAAACATATAGGCCATTTAGATCTTTGATTTTCCTTTTTACTAAACCAGGTGGTTTGGCTTTAGTCATTGCTTACAGATGCCACAACATTTCCTGGTTGTACTCACCTTCAACTCCTCCCATTTGGGGATGGAGTCTGGAGGAGTGCTCATTTTCTCCAGTATACCATGAGAATCTATACTATTTTAATTCACTGGCAGGTAGGTTGATAGCCCAATTCTGTTACTAGGACTTTCTGATCCTAAGGATTAATACAAGAATGTTTAATTGTACACATTTATATGAGGAGGGAAAAATTTTCTGTAATTTGGATTAGGGTTTTTTGATTGAACATTCATAGCAGTAAACTTATATGCAACTATGGCAAAAATTTCCTTTGTATTAAATTAAAATTAAAGAAATTGGTGCTTCTGCTTGTGATTCGTATATTGATCTTTTGCTCTTTCAGAAATCAGAAGAATTATTGTTTCAATAATATTTTCTTCAAATTTGTTGGGGGGCACACCAATTACATGATGCCTCCTAAAGACACTGTGTGGGGAATGGACTGGTCCAAAAAT
>NW_011185761.1:0-687 GCF_000146605.3 Meleagris gallopavo | reverse complement strand
TGGAAGTCTGTTGTTGAATCTTGCTGGAGAGAGGGGAAGAGAAGGAGGGCAGCTCTATTTATCAAAATGAAAATGAGCATAAACTACAGAAACAAATACGGTATTTGAACAGTAACCTGCAACAAGCATCAGTGATCCCTTTCAGAAAGAGGTTTATGGAAGGTGTAGGGCCACAGGCAGACAAGCAACTGCCACTGCTTAAATCGATTAAACAAATTAAATCAAAACTACATTGGCAAAATGTCTTCATACTATTACTCAAGACAGCCAGTGAAAGACCATCGACTTCAGATGATGACTTTGCATTCAGCTCTCCAAACCTCGTACTGCACAACAGACTGCGATGCACAGCCAGCACACAGATGTGCAATCCACAAGGAATAATGGGAGGGAATGGCTCACGTTACACTGTGAAACGGATGAGCAGCACACATCTCAAACAGGAGAAGAAGCAAGACAACAGCTCTCCAGATTAACACCTACCTAAAAAGACCAGCACAACACTGAACTGGCTCAATGGTTGTCAGAACCAGCGATAAGCCATGGCACAAACATGGTGAGAACATAAGCAGGGACCAAAGAATAAAGGCCAGAACTAATAAAGTGTCATATTTTAACAACCAGTGTGTACACTTACACACAGTTCAGACACTCTTTCTGCTTCATCTCCAAATGCAAACCAAATGC
>NW_011185760.1:0-581 GCF_000146605.3 Meleagris gallopavo | reverse complement strand
TATTTGGACATCAAATCAATAAACTCAATTTACTTGTACTATACAAATCTCCCACAAGCTGCAATTACAAATATGGGTTCTTGGGAATCAGCAGAAACAAAGGTTTCCTAGGAACAATTCTTGCAGTGCACGGGGATTGCAGGAACCTCATTTCTACTCAGCTAGTGGTTTCTTTTCTGGAGCCACTTGACAATTAAACAGAATTCACTTGAATTAAGACATTTTCAGCATTGCTTCCTCTTAAGCAAATGCAATCAATCTCTCCATGGCTCTTTAGTTAGATGAAGTTAATGTTAAATGCAAACTGCCTTTGTCTTTGCATTTTGTGCATAAATTTCTGTTTAATAAAAAAGGTTAAGTACCTTTCCACTGGAATTTAATTAAATCACTCTGCCTAACTCTTACAGAGTATCAGGATTAAATTACAGCCTGTGTCCATTGCTTTCTCTCTCCACGTTTATATTGAACAGCAGCTTTGAAATGCCAAACAGAATTAAAAAAAAAAAAAAAAGATAGTTTAAATACAATCTAAAGGATAGGCAAAAAAATGTAGATAAACCTAGAGAAAGCCCAGACAAAAA
>NW_011185759.1:0-646 GCF_000146605.3 Meleagris gallopavo | reverse complement strand
TAATAATCTTACCACATTTTGAATAATATGAAAACAAAGGAAGCATAACAATTACATTTATTGGATCAGGAGCAAAGCAGTCAGGGGTCTTTGTGTTTTCCCTTTCATTTTACCGTGGATAGGCTAGAACGTGCTTAAACTCCTCAAGAGAGGTACCCCACTTCAGTGTGTAAGCATCGAGATACAGCAGCTGGATAGCAGCAAGAACTGTCAGATGTACAAATGGTACTTAAGAGCAAAGATGGTAACTTCATTTTTCATGAAAAATAATTTCAGATGCTACAGGCAATTGTAAAACCTCCAACATTACTTTGAGCTTTTAGTAATTTCTTTAAAAAAAAAAGTTTAGTAGCTTTCAAGTTCAGGCTGTCATGAAATTTTCAGTGTCTTACAGTTTAACTGACATAGATGTTGATTCTGTGTCTTTTTATTAGAAGAATTAGAGTACTTAGAATGTTGATCATTGTGTTTTGGTAGTTGCTCATTGCAGTAGAACAACACGTAAAATATCTTTACTGCTCTGACGTCAATCCTATTACCTGATCATTTTTTCACAATTCATTGAAAGGCTTTTGGGAGATACCACTCTAACTTAGGTAGTGATGTAAGTAGGACAAGGGAGAGGCAGGAGTTTTTAATGCAATTT
>NW_011185758.1:0-510 GCF_000146605.3 Meleagris gallopavo | reverse complement strand
CTACATCTGCTCTAAATGTAGAATTGATACCTACACAGAATGTGCTCTATAATCTGCCTTGTGTCATTACTGAATTTAGCTTCTTAATTAGTGCTATTGCCTCTGAGGTTTTGCATGCACCAGATAAAATAGTATTGACTGAAAATTCACACTGGTCTTTCTGTTAAAATCATTTGATTTTTACATTCAATATTATTCGAAATAATCTTTTCAGATGAAAAAAAAATTAGCTCTTTACATACTAGATTGTTCTTTTTAAATTAAAATCTTATTTATTTTTATTCCTGTTCATAACATTTCCGTGCTCTTAGCAGTCAGTTGTCCTCTTTACTTAAAATGGAATGCTGCAAATCCTTCTTCATCACTAGACAGTATGACATTTTTACCCCACTGTCAGTTCTGGTTCTACCTACTGTAGTCACTTCTCTGAAAGAGTACAAATCAGGAAGTCATCAGAACTCATATATGATATCTGGAAAAAAAATCATTTAGTTATTTCTTACCTCCCCA
>NW_011185757.1:0-582 GCF_000146605.3 Meleagris gallopavo | reverse complement strand
CCAGTCAAAACAAGTAGAGACTTATATAATGCAGTATTTCGTTTTAGCAGCTTTGTCAGAATTATTGCTGAGGTCAAAGGAGTTCCAAAGGATTTCCTGCCACACCCAAGCACAGGCAAACCAACAAGCAGACTCGCACCAGAAAAGAAGCATTTTTACTTTAGTGCTTCCTTGGTCACTCAGTCTTCATTTCTGGTAATCCAGAAATTGAAGTCTTACACGCACTGAACTCACAGAATACATTTTACTCAGTTACATGAGTTACTCCAGCAGGGGAGGTTGGTTTAATGCTGGGTTCTCAGTAACACTGTTCCACAGGGACAGCGTGCAGCACTTAACTTACAAAGGTTTGTTTCTTACCTTTGCTGAATTTCCTCTTTTGCCAGATCCTGTTTCAGTATATATTCCTCTCTGAACACTTGCGTGGCTCTGCTAAGAAGCTGAAGGCATTCTTCAGGGGGAGGAGCAGCATCTTTATCAGCAGATCTGAATAAACAGGAGACAAGTTTTTGCAATCCTACTTTTCCCTCCTTGCAAAGGCTGTCACTTAAAGCATTTATGGTGAGAGCTCCAAGGCCTCGG
>NW_011185756.1:0-625 GCF_000146605.3 Meleagris gallopavo | reverse complement strand
CCTAGGCACGCCCATTCTAATGCATCACCACTCTTTCTGAGAAGCAGTTCTTCCTAATATCCACCTGAACCTCTCCTGGTGCAACTTAACACCATTCCTTCTCATCCTATTGCTCTTACTTGGGAGAAGGGGCTGATCCCCACCTCAGCACAACCTCCTTTCAGGGAGTTGTAGACAGAGATATGGTCTCTCCTGAGCCTCCTCTTCTCCAGACTGAATAATCTCAGTTCCCTCATCTGCCCCTCCATAAGACATGTGCTCCAGACCCTTCACAGTTTCGTTGTCCTTCTCTGGACATGCTCCAGGGCCTTGATGTCTTTCTTGTAGTGACGGGCCCAAAACAGAACACAGTACTTGAGTTGTTACCAAATAATGGTTTTAGCAGCATATATCCATTCATTAATAACAGAGTAAACTCTCCACTCTCTGCTGGCCACCAGTGCTCACATAATTACAAGCAATTATTTAGTGCATTTTGCTTTCCCCAGCAAGAAGCCAACTGGGAGCTGCTTCTTGGAAAAAGCCAATCTGAATGGAAGCAATGACCCTCTCACTAAAACCTCTGCTGAGAGGAAGAGGAGCGTTTCCATCGCCCACCTGCTTCCCGCCTGGGAACCATTTTGGG
>NW_011185755.1:0-711 GCF_000146605.3 Meleagris gallopavo | reverse complement strand
GGTGTCTGAGGTCAGCAAATCCCTGTCCAGTGGGCAGTGGAGGAGTTTCGGGGGCAAAGCACCCAACTGAGACATGATTGATGAAATTCAGTCCCATTCCCAGCACACTGTAGGGTAAGTTACCCACTCAGGAGCTCATTCCTACCTTCCCATTTGTGTCTTCTCATCCTTCATCTCACCTCTTTCAGTGTCCACCCTGCAAAGTTTGGATTTGTTTCACGTTTATGGGATGCAGTGGAACAATGGGGAGAGGAAAGAGTCCTTCAGCCCACTTTCCTGGTTCCTCACCGTGTCAGTGCTGTGAAGATGCACTCAAGTGGTTTTGGAAGACCAAAAGCTCTGGACCTACCCTTCCTGAAGCTCCACATCAGGATGATGGCTTTTGACAGATTTTAGAGGCTTTAGAAGATTTAGAAGTAAAATCAGCTTATTGGAGACTCCCTAAATCCTTACGTTCATCTCCTTTAGGAAGTCCCATTGTGAATCTTCCAGTCCATTCAGGTATTAGCAGAGTGAAGAGGCACCTTAGGAGCCATTAAGATTTTAACATTCATACAGTTTCCTAATTGTTCACTTCCCAGAGATTTTTCTTATTGCCAGGAGACAATAACATTTCTCGCCTGGAGCTAGATTCCTCCAGCTCCCTGACTAATTTTCCTATAAACTTTGCAGCAAAAGCAGTTAGCTGGTAAACCTACCAATTCATCTGAA
>NW_011185754.1:0-576 GCF_000146605.3 Meleagris gallopavo | reverse complement strand
GCTCAGGGGCAGCCACCTCCTACTGCAACCCACTGCTGCAGGTCTTCATCGTGAGAAAATGAACTTAATTGGGCAATAACACAATAAGGACATGTAGAAATCGCTAGCACTGGACTACTGAAAAGCATTTAGAAGACATGGGAAAGACCCTCAGGACTCAGTGAATAAACCGGCTGTGCTGGATGCATGGAATATAAAAACCTTGGGATGTATAATCTGAAGAGCTGGTTACAAAGACTGCTCTGAGAATTAGCTAATGGGTAACCAGGTTCAATTCTGCCAAGAAATCATCAATACCCAGCACAGAAGCTGAGTGTACCTTGGGACTGCCACAAGGGAAAACACACGGGGTTCTGCTGAATTTAAAAAAAAGGGGGAAAAAAGAAATTCCATTTCTACCCAGCCAGATGTCACACAGAAAGTCGTAAAACTGTAACAGATAGTCATGAAGATTGAGAAGGGAAAAGTAAACCTCAGGTGCCCATGCTTACTTCTCAATTTTACTTATTCTAGCTTCCCTTATGTGTGGTGAAGCTGTATTAATATAAACTATACCAGCACGTGACAGAAGTCAAT
>NW_011185753.1:0-530 GCF_000146605.3 Meleagris gallopavo | reverse complement strand
AGAATGCTAAGTTATGACCTGAACTGTGATTGAGCACCTGGTAGGAAGGCAGGGCCAGCCCAGGGGAGCTCAGGTGCATGCAGTGCACTTGAGTGACTGAAAAGGTGGAGCCAGGATCCTCTTCTTCCCTGACCTCACTTAAGAGTTGGCAGTGGAGGCAAGGGTATCTTGCTGGAGAGCCCTGCATGCCTAAGGCCTTCTGAAGGTAAGCAGCTTCTTTCGTTTATTTCTGCGTCTACAGCTGTTGCATTTGAGCAAACTTTCACTTGCCTTTCACTTGCTTCAGCCTAGGGCCTTGCTACACTGCTGTCATTGCTGCACTTTCTTTCATGTTACAAAAGGCTCAAGCAGAGAACCTCATGAAGTTCAACAAAGCCTAGGTCTTATACCTGGGTTGTGGCAACACCCTACTATCAATACTAGCTGGAGGACAAAAGGGTACAGCACAGCTCTGCCAAGAAGAACTTAGAGGTAGTGGTGGATGGTCAACTGAATGTGAGCCAGCAATGTGTCCTTGCAGCAAAGAAAGC
>NW_011185752.1:0-651 GCF_000146605.3 Meleagris gallopavo | reverse complement strand
AGCTTCAGGTCCCTTATGGCAAGCTGGAACATTTTGGTGAAGGTTTCATTGCGCACAGTTCCACTCTCGACATCCATGGAGGCAAAGAGCTCTTTGCAGGGGCTTGTGGCTAACGACTCACTGAGAGTGGCATTGTCAAAAAGCATCTGAAGTGTTACGTCGAGCATATCCCTAGCAGAGCAATTCTGGATTGTTCTGGCACTGCTGTATGTATTCTCAAGAAAAGGGCTCAAGGCTACATGCAAAAACTCCCAGATTTTTGCCTTCAGTGAAGCATTGTGTGGTAAGGAAGACTCACTGAACTCCTGCAGTACAAGACGTGTTAAGTTATAGACAGCATTAATCATTTCTTCAGTGGAAGCTTCACTGACATTTCTATAGTGAAGGATTTTCATTCCTGTCCTCAGAAGTTCAGAAAAACTCTCATAGGTTTTATTGCCAAAATTAAAGAACAGATCTATATGTTTTAATTTACTGACATTATAGTTGAGTTGTAAGTCTTTTAATACATATAAGGTCTTTTGTATGGCTTGAGTAACTAGTGAGATATTGGCTACTTCAGAGTTTTTCCCCATCAAACTCTTTAAATACAGCTGCTATAAGTTCAGACAGTTGACCAAACTGTTCACTGAAAAGACTATTTGAATTATT
>NW_011185751.1:0-1333 GCF_000146605.3 Meleagris gallopavo | reverse complement strand
CTATGTGCAGGAATCTTACCTTGCTCCAAGCAATTCAAGGAATATGGGGGATCTGTAACCCCGTTTTGAACAGTTTTGAATCTATCATCAGTAACAAGTGATGCAGAGACATTCTGAGCTGCCAGCACAACACTAAAGGGGGAAAAAAAGCACAAGGAAAATAAATAGTGCTTGCAGGTTTATGAGAAGAAATAAAGCAAATGTTCAGATAGGAAACAGCTGGAGTACAGCCTACGATTCTTAAAACTTCTGATAGAAAAGACAATGCTCCTATTTTTAAGTATTTGTTTGATCATGCACAAGATACAAAGATAAAGGGCTTCAAAGGGAAATCCTTAGTGGTATATTAGCAGTAATGTGCATATTGCATTCATTGGAAGCATTTATTCAAAGGGTTATGCAAAATCTATAGACCACTTAAATCTTCATAGTAGGGCTTAGAAAACACTCAAGTGAGACACCGCCCTTGTGATTCACTGCTGTGGGTGAATCTCCTCCTAAGAGAAAAGCAAGAGGCAGAGAAGACAAGACTCCTGAGAGAACAGGTTCCTTGGAGATGGTATTTGCAGATGGAAGAAGCAGTCAAAAATATGTAACTTCTACCATGTCCAATTTTCCTTCCTTCCTCTTTTATATTGTAATAACCAGGCTTTCAGGGAATATATGTATATATTTTTCCAGTCTCTGGAAAGAACAAGCTGATAATCAGTCATATTGTATCACAGACAAAGCTATTTAAAATATTGCCTGCTCAGTGTGTGCAGGTTACCGAAAACTTCATGGTGATTATTAGTCCCTTTTCCTTCTACATAAAGAGCAGCTCTTTGGTCTAGCTAAGGTCACTATGGAATGCATAATCTCCTGCCTGCCCAGAGTTCTACCGGTGATGCACACAACACCTAGCTGAGCTGATTCTAGTGGCATGAATATATATACAAAGTGATTTGTGGGAACAGACTGCTAGTGAGAACAGAGCACCAGGGATGTCTTTTCTTCTCATTTAACATAATACCTCCATGAAGGTTTTGTGGACTTTGTGCTCACCGTTTCCATTTTGCAGAGGTGCTTGTTAGCACCTCAGAGGTGAAGAAGCTGCTGTTCTAAATGACGTATTTAGTAGAGCACAATTTCTTGTCTTCCACATTTTTTTATTTTATTTTATTTTATTTTTTTACTACAAGAAATTCCCTTCACAGCATTTCTTCAGGAGCTCAGAACTGCCTGAGTAAACGACACGGCCAGGCTAGCTAGGATGTTCTGTTGTAAGCCTCATTAAAAATACTATTTGTGCAATCCATTTGCAATAACTCTTTACTCATGCGTTTACACTGCC
>NW_011185750.1:0-482 GCF_000146605.3 Meleagris gallopavo | reverse complement strand
TGTTGAGTATGCTATTAGCTTTACTGGCGTCTTCTCAAAGCAGTAGAATTCACTTTTAAACAGTTAAAGTTGAAAACTTTTCGTGGGTAATTGAGTACTTGGTCATTTTGTAGATGCTGGGAGATAAAAAGTCTATGCTGATAGCTGCTTGAGGCAAAATACTTGAAACATGTGTTCTTGAGTAATTATTTATATGGTATATTGTTATAGATTGTTTATTTGCTGTTTCATTGCTGTCACTTCTCTTCCTTGTGTGCATACGCTGAATGCCGAGCACACTGGTGATGTGCCCGTGCTCCTGGCACTGAGCGCTGCCATGTACAGCCCTCAGGCACACCTGAGGCTTACAGAACCTCTGTGCACATCCTGGAGGGGAGCAGCAGAGAGAAGAGTATCAGGAACATGGGAGTTGTAGTATCTTACCATATGATTGTAAGTGAAAGCTAAGAATTGTAACTAACTTGATTTTCAGACTATCAGTC
>NW_011185749.1:0-510 GCF_000146605.3 Meleagris gallopavo | reverse complement strand
CCCATTCCCCAGCCCACGCCGGCGTCTGCCCCAACCCTCATCTCAACCCCCAGCGCATGCCCGTGTCCCCAATGCCTGTGATGATGACAGAGGGTGCCTGCAGGACCAGAAGTGCTGCTTCACTGCCTGCGGCTTCATCTGTGTGACACCGCTGGGGAACGGCAGCAGTGACCTCCCTCCTCCTGGAGAGATGGACTGGACCCTCAGCCAGGCTGAGAACACGTACCAGGGTGATGCAAAGAGGATGAGCTTCTTGCCAGGGGGCTGCACCGGGAGGGGAGAGGCCGTAGGGAAGGGGTGCACATAGCAGGGCAGGGAGGTGTGCACGTGGCAGGGAGGAGTGCAGTGGGTTGCAGAGGCTGCAGCCATCCCCTCCACAAGCAGGGCTATGCTGGGCGCTGCCCTGACTCCACATCCTGCTACAGGGGAGCTGCAAAAACCAGGTCTGTGTCCCCGGGACTTCACACGCTGCCTCCACCAGGAGCCCCCTCTCTGCACCAACGACTCAGC
>NW_011185748.1:0-871 GCF_000146605.3 Meleagris gallopavo | reverse complement strand
GCAGATACATTTACCCATTGTAGTGACTAATAAATCAGATATAAAAAATGAAATGTGCTTAGAAAATTTGCTTGCCGACTCCCTGAACCTCATAGCGCACCATGAATGTGTACTTGGAGATGGAAATGCCAAACAGAATCACTCCAGCTCACATAGGGATCACTGTCTTGTCCAAAGGCACCAGTGCTTTGGCCCAGGATAACAGTTCAGATCTTCAGTCATAGATATGGGTCTGAACAGAGAAATCTTCATACCCAACTTTCTTTCTTTTCTCCAGTTTCTGCTCTATATCCTGACATTTCTAATTTAATCCCTCATTAATGTGACATCCATCAATTCAATTTGAATTCAGATTTTCTCCAGTCTTTGAGAAGAGATAAAAGTATTGTCACTATGCTTTAAATATATTTAAGTTTTTTTATAGGATTAGCATATGCCAATCTGAAGAGAAATAACTTATGTAGAGGAATACTGTCTCTATTACCTGTCCACCTTAGAAAGCCTCTGGATATCTCAGGCTGCCCAGGAGGGCTGTGCAATCTATATCTTTGGAAGCTTCCAAGATCAAACTGGGTAAAGCCCTGAGCATACAGTTCTGGCTTCTGTTCTAACACTGCTTTGAACAGGAGATTGGACCAGAGATCTCCTCAGGTGCTTTCTAATCTGAATTTTCCCATGATCTTGCGGTTCTGTGATTAACAAGTATACAAATAGCAGTACTATCACAACGGAGAGATTGTGCAACCATGTCCTCACCACATCTCCCAGAGCTGCATCCCTGGCAGAGCAGTGGAAGGGCAGGAAGAGCTTCGCAGTCCCTGTCAGTCCTCCCAGCTGCTCTAATAGAGACGCTGATATTTCCAAGGGAAAA
>NW_011185747.1:0-807 GCF_000146605.3 Meleagris gallopavo | reverse complement strand
TAATTTTTTTAAAATAACATAGGTTTGTGAATGTGATGAGTTTTCAGTGAAGGGTACAGACTGGTGAAACAAAGGTAGCTGTCAAATTGCCACTTGGAAAATAGAGATATTATGTGAGTTTAGGATGGGCATGAAAAAGGTTGAGACACTTAATTGTAGTTGTTGGACAAGATAAAGGAGCATAGAGATGGGCTCGTTTGGCAGAAAGATGTTGCACAGACGTTCAGAAAGTAGGAATGAAATAATGGAAAAGTTAGAACTGTTTGAACTGCTGGGCAAAATGAGGCATTTGAACAGAACTGAAATTGAGGAATACTGAGGGACAATTTATAGAACCTCTGAAACACTAGATTCTGTTTCTTCATTCCTTTTGAACAGCACAGAGATCATTAAGTCAATATTAAAATGTACATGTTTTAGATAAGATTCTGGATGTTGCTGTAGCTATCTGCTAGATAACAGAAACCTGGACTAAAGTTTTGAAG
Source organism: Meleagris gallopavo (assembly GCF_000146605.3). Taxonomy (NCBI): domain Eukaryota; kingdom Metazoa; phylum Chordata; class Aves; order Galliformes; family Phasianidae; genus Meleagris; species Meleagris gallopavo. The sequence goes on along the minus strand of NW_011185747.1, from coordinate 322 downwards.
CATAAGTCTGTCAGCAACTTTCTTCTGTGTCTTCAGTTATGTAGGATAAGTTACGTAGAGCTGAGGTGACACCTAACTGTGGAACAGATTGATGTCACATGTGAACTAAGATATGCTTATATGGAGACAAACCTTGGGGCAGAAGAGAAAGCAATACAATTATGATTACCATACATTACCAGTATTTTTATAAGTCTGTGTTAAGCTATCATTCCAGTAAATCTTCCTGTAGTCAATGGCTGTGCCCTGTGTTATTTAAGTTGATCTACATGTTCTATGTCAAAGATACTGTACTATTTCTGTATTTTAAGTTTCTCCTGTC
>NW_011185746.1:0-933 GCF_000146605.3 Meleagris gallopavo | reverse complement strand
GATGACCTGGATGAGGGCATTGAGTGCACCCTCAGTAAATTCGTAGATGACACCAAATTGGCTGGAAGTGTGGATCGTGCCGTGGGGCAGCAAGACCCTACAGAGGGATCTGGACAGGCTGGAGAGCTGGGCTGAAGCCAACGGGATGAGGTTCAACAAGGCCGAATGCCGGGTCCTGCACTTTGGCCACAACAACCCCAGGCGACGCTTGGGGCGGTGTGGCTGGAGGACTGCATAGAGGAAATGGACCTGGGGGTATTGATTGATGCTCGGCTGAACATGAGCCAACAGTGTGCCCAGGTGGCCAAGAAGGCCAATGGCATCCTGGCTTGCATCAGAAACAGTGTTGCCAGCCAGGAGCAGAGAGGTGATTGTTCCCCTGTACTCAGCTCTGGTGATGTCACACCTTGAGTACTGTGTCCAGTTTTGGGCCCCTCACTGCAAGAAAGACATTGAGGCCCTGGAATGTGTTCAAGGGAGGACAACAAAGCTGGTGAGGGGTCTGGAACACAGGCCATATGAGGACAGGCTGAAGGAGCTGGGATTGTTCAGACTGGAGAAGAGGAGGCTCAGGGGAGGCCTTATTGCTCTCTGTAACTACCTGAAGGGAGGTTGTAGTGAGCTGGAGGTCAGCCTCTTCTCTTGTGTCATTAGTGATAGGACCAGAGGGAATGGTTTCAAGTTACGGCAGGGGAGATTCAAGCTGGACATTAGGAAGTATTACTTTTCAGAAAGGGTGGTCAGGCACTGGAATGGACTGCCCAGGGAGGTGGTGGAGTCGCCAACCCTGGGGGTGTTCAAGGAAAGACTGGATGTTGTGTTGAGGGACATGGTTTAGTGGGAGTCTAATTGGTAATAGGTGAATGGTTGGACTGGATGATCTTTAGGCTTTTCCAACCTTGGTGATTCTATGATTCTATAATTCTATAAGTT
>NW_011185745.1:0-456 GCF_000146605.3 Meleagris gallopavo | reverse complement strand
CTGACTTCCAGCTGCTCTGCCCCACGCCCATAGCGGTGCCTGGGGTTGTTGTGGCCAAAGTGCATCTCCAGTTGACCAGGAAGGCTGACAGGTGATGGAAAGCAGCTTGCCTTTTCACCTCCACCAGCTCCCCCAACACTCTTGGATGAATCTCATCTGGCCCCATGGACTTGTGGCAGTCCAGGTGGAACAGTAGGACTTTGTTTCCTACTAATAAACAGGGGGGGGTTTATTCCGCTCCCCATCCGAGACTTCCAGGTCAGAGAGCAGAGAATGTAAGAAGAGCTTTGTTTTCACCCTTTGCACTTCACATCCCTTGCGCCCTGCAGGCTTCCCTTCCCTGAAGCTGCTCTCCCCATAACTGTTGGCAGGGGTCTAAAGCCACAGCCACCAGTCCTGCGTTAGGATTTTGTGAAAGGGGTGCACCATTTGGCATTGGTCTGCAACTTTTGGTTG
>NW_011185744.1:0-690 GCF_000146605.3 Meleagris gallopavo | reverse complement strand
GGACACCGCTTCCCCCAGCATTCTACAATCCCCTTCGTGCCTGACAGACAGAGAACAACGAGAGCCGTGTCTGCGCTCACCAACGACTCACCTCTGCACATGCAGCGGCAGCTCTCAGAGCAGCCCTCTTCCTTTCCGCTCTCCTCTGCAGCCTGGAGAGGAGCTTTCACAAAGATTTTGCCATTCGGCTCAGCACCTCTCCCTGTCAGAATCAAGAAAGGGGAAGCAGCAACAGTCAGTGAGTCCAGCACTGCCTTCAGTCTGCAAAACGGGCCACAATACTGGGAAATCTCATCTCGAGTGTTCACAGCAATGGATCTTAGGATCTTGGCTGAACTGTGGAGTCCCACTTCCAACTGGGACAGCAAAGGTAACTGCAATCCCCAGGGATTAAGACCTAGAGCGACACACAACGACAACAGTCCCAGGAAAGGACAGACAGAAAGCCTAACTAGGAAGACAGGGCACCTAACCCAGATGCCTGCTGTGTGTCTGTACCTCTCTTGGCTGCTGTGCCACACTCCGTGCTCCTCCTCTGGCTTCCTGTTCTACAGCCAGAGCAGAAACTGATGTTTAAGCTGCAGTGCGCTTGCACAAAGCATCACTGCTCTCATTCCCGCTCAGATGGCAGCAGAGGAACCCTGGTCTACCTGACAGCTCTGCGTTCTGCAGAGCAAAGGTGCACCACCA
>NW_011185743.1:0-566 GCF_000146605.3 Meleagris gallopavo | reverse complement strand
AGTCTGCAAAACGGGCCACAATACTGGGAAATCTCATCTCGAGTGTTCACAGCAATGGATCTTAGGATCTTGGCTGAACTGTGGAGTCCCACTTCCAACTGGGACAGCAAAGGTAACTGCAATCCCCAGGGATTAAGACCTAGAGCAACACACAACGACAACAGTCCCAGGAAAGGACAGACAGAAAGCCTAACTAGAAAGACAGGGCACCAAACCCAGATGCCTGCTGTGTGTCTGTACCTCTCTTGGGTGCTGTGCCACACTCCGTGCTCCTCCTCTGGCTTCCTGTTCTACAGCCAGAGCAGAAACTGATGTTTAAGCTGCAGTGCGCTTGCACAAAGCATTACTGCTCTCATTCCCGCTCAGATGGCAGCAGAGGAACCCTGGTCTACCTGACAGCTCTGCGTTCTGCAGAGCAAAGGTGCACCACCAAAGAAAAGGTGCAAAAGTTGAGGAAGGTATTTTTTGGCCCTAAAAGGAATTCACTCAACTTAAGCACCATTGTTGATACACAGACATCTGTCTCACTGCTGCCATCCACTGCCACTGTTGGCATCTCCAACGCT
>NW_011185742.1:0-482 GCF_000146605.3 Meleagris gallopavo | reverse complement strand
GCTCTGCGTTCTGCAGAGCAAAGGTGCACCACCAAAGAAAAGGTGCAAAAGTTGAGGAAGGTATTTTTGGCCCTAAAAGGAATTCACTCAACTTAAGCACCATTGTTGATACACAGACATCTGTCTCACTGCTGCCATCCACTGCCACTGTTGGCATCTCCAACACTTCCACAATGGTTACTTGACATCCCCTGCAGCACTGCACCCTCAGAAGTAATGCTCAAAGTGCATTCCTCCATCCTTCATGACAGAGGACTGAAGAAACTCACTTCTGTGTGGCAGGAAGGACGGTGCGTCCCCATCGCGTCCCTCTGTGCGCTGCAGGGCGCAGTTGGATCTCTGGCAGTCAGCTGGATGCTGCTCCCAATCGCGGGGAACCGCACGGCGCTGCTTCTGAGGAGAGAAAGGAAGAAACGTCGGTGGGGATGGGCAGCCAAGGTTTGCACAGAGCTTCCAGGTCGTGCCAGAGATAGATTATCAGA
>NW_011185741.1:0-570 GCF_000146605.3 Meleagris gallopavo | reverse complement strand
AAACTACTATGTCTGTTTATTAAAGCAAGGAAAAATTGCCTCTCCTCAGTCACAGAGACACAGGTTATGGTGCTCGCCTTTCATTCTAATAGCAGACTATTTGGTGCAGGGCTTTGTGACTGCTTTGAAATGTACATAGTTTAAGTTCTAGATGAATCTTCCATGCAAACAAGCTGGCATACTTTGTACAGACTGTAAAACCGTAGGTCAGATGAACTGAGACAAATCTACCCTTGGAGAAGTTTAAGGGGGAGCTTCAGTTCACTTACTGTTGATGAATTATAATAAGGTAGATTTTGGCACTGAAAGCAACCCATTTTTAAAGAATTATTATAGATGATATTAAACTGTGTATAAATTGTATTAAACTATCTACTAAACCACGAAGTCTTGGTATTACTTTTTTTTCTTTCATAAACTGTCATTTACATAAGTAAGCTTTCTTTCAAAAGCAAGTGTCCAGGAACCGCTCGTGTAAGTTTCATAAAAAGTTCTGAACCAAAAGTAACGCATCCAAATCCTTTTTGGTTGGAAACATTGATCATCCAGGAATCAGAAATGTTAACATGT
>NW_011185740.1:0-382 GCF_000146605.3 Meleagris gallopavo | reverse complement strand
CAGGCATAGCTGGAAAGACCAAATGATCCTCTAACTTGGTATTGATCCTGAGGTTTAATTATGACTGAATGTGGTAGCTGCTATCAATGGCCTACTGTGACAGATGCTTCCTATGAGGACTTCTTTGAGCTCACAGATGAATCTCTACATATTTATTAACCCGTATTAAAAAGAGTGTGTAGGGAGTGTGACAAGAGCAGTAACAGTACTATCCCCCCGTACCTACATTTTGCTGTCCCAAGGCAATCTAAGGTAGATTGCCTCACAACCAACAGACATTGCTGTCAAATCACTTTTTGAAAATGTGATCATTGCTAGCGTCCAGCAGCTGCTGAATCAAGGAATGACAGCTTAAATATATTTTGGGTGATGGATTGGTTAT
>NW_011185739.1:0-774 GCF_000146605.3 Meleagris gallopavo | reverse complement strand
TGAAGCAAGAGCCCTGATGAGAGAGTAGCATGCTATCATGCTGTCAAATATGTATAAGGACACCCTAGAATAAGAGAGGAAACTCTAAAACTTGCAGTGTCAAACTTAACACTGCTGTTTCTTAGCTCCTGCGTGTCTGAACTACAACATAAAATATAAAAATTTCACTGCTGTTTGTGTTGTTCATAGGGCATAAGGAACTGCATCCTTTTCCCTCATTGTAAAACCTGTCTGTTTCCATCACATCTTTAATCACAGTTTTCTGTCATCAAGGGCAATACGTACTCTTAAGCGAAAGATTGGTGCTAAGATTAGAGTGCGAAGCAGCATTGTGAACATATTAATGCTGGAGAGATCTAAAATTTAGCTTGAACGTTGCAAATGTGACATATTGTATCCTTAAGCAGGAAATGCTTTACTCTGTTCTCTATCTGGTGCGTAAGCAATTACTCAGATACTCTGAGCACTGAAGTTATGACCACTCAAATAACAGATACCCTTCCAGACACACTGCTCCTCATTCCATCCAACCAGCACACGTGGAGATGTGTTGGATTTTTGTCAGAGCAGCCACATGTTTTGATGAAGAAAAAGACTAACACACACAGCAACAACAACAACAACAACAACAACAACCATACACTCCCCTCCCACCCACCCTCAAAAAAAGCATCAAAGCAAAAAGAAAACAAAGCTCACCACAGTCTGTACAGACTGATGTGCCTTCTTCTGAAGACAGGAAGCTGGAAGAAGTATACCAGGAAATCAAAATGG
>NW_011185738.1:0-1279 GCF_000146605.3 Meleagris gallopavo | reverse complement strand
TAAGTATCACACTCATACTGCTGGAAGAGGCTGAACCACTCCTAGAAATATAAAAAAATGAGGCTTCTCCTCATTTTTAAGTTTGTGCAGAATAAAAGTATGTTCAAATCAATGAATGCCTAGATCCATCATACTCCAGAGAGCTGTAAGCAGCTTACAACAATTAGATAAGTCGTTTCCTGTCAAGAGAAAGAAAAGCAGTTAGGTTTGACAAATGAGTGAAATATCATTGCAGATTGTTAACACTGTCCTCTCTCATCATAACAAGCTATATTTTTACACATGTTTTTTAAAGGCTTTTGTGAAACCTTTGTGAAACAGAATTTAAGAAAGATGTGTTTTGAAAACTAGGGAGGATGGTGGTGATGGTACCTGTTGTAGAGTTTGATGAATAAACTGAACAGGAATACTTGGGCTCAAAGTAAGATGCTGTGTTGTGTTCTTCTTTTTTTGCTCAACAGAAAGAATAGCAATAATTATACAAATAAAAAAAGCCCTTTCCAGAAAAAGATCTCTAAAATCAAAGCCTATTAAAATCTGTAAAATGACCTCTGTTCTGTTCTGGAAAATAAGGATGGTGCTGATTCTCTTTCTTCCTCCAAATAACAAATAGCTTTGGACATATTCAGCTGCATTCCAACCTTCATATACAGATGCTACCATAAGTATACATTCACTTTCATTTCTTTTTTCCAAGTATAATAACGGAATAAACGATAAGAAAATTCTTAGAAGACTCATTTTTACATTCTCTATGGCCAGGTTATCAAGATATTTCTTCTCTGGATTTTGGAGATGATATTTATTGTTACAGCTCAAGTTCATCAGCAGACTTGTTATCAAAAATCCTTCTTTCTCCTACTGTCATGCTGACAATGCTAAAAGCATTATACATCTAAACTTATTACTTATTGATTTATTAAACCTGTAGAATTTCAGCCATAAGATTTAACTTACTTTCCATTGCAGATTCAATTGATGGTTTTCAATGTATCTTACAAAACAATAGAGAACTAAGCACTCTGTGGGTAGTTATTCTTGGACAATTTAATCTTCTGTTTGATAAACAAGGAATATAAACGTTGGGGAGCTCATGAAATAAATCCTTCTCGGAAAAGCTCTCATTTTTTGCCGACTTTCAGCCTTCTGTTTCTATTATCTTTTCAATTTCTCATTGTGGCTTCCAAAAAGTAATTGAGATTTGACCTGGTGGTTCAATATATCTCAGGTTATGAGTTCACGTTTATGTACTACTGCAGTTCGTGCCGTCTGCAGGCTT
>NW_011185737.1:0-706 GCF_000146605.3 Meleagris gallopavo | reverse complement strand
AAAACTCTGCTCATTTGTCTCAGTGCAGTGTTCTGAGTAAATTGCTGGCATTCTCTGCAGCTCTGGTAGCAGCAGCCCATCTTCTGGTACCTGTAGGAGGTACCTGCAGTAGGGAAGTTGAGATTAAAACCCGTGTCAAAGACTAAACTTGTCTTGGATTCAATACCTGAAAACTAGGTAAAGTCACTGTAGGGTATTACTGCTGTAGCGTTCAGCCAAATAAGTCCTTTCTCTTGCAGTTGTTAAATTGCAGAGTCATTAAAACCTGGCTACCCTTAAACTAGTTTCTGCTCTCAAGTTCCTACCGTTGGGTTTATGGAGATAAGTCTTATTTGAGAGCCCAGAAACTGAACAGAATGAAGACCACGAACGGCGTATCTTGTTTGTCTTTCCTTGGTGAACAAACTCACTTCTTGCCATGGGAAATGCTCTGAATGCTGCTACACTGAGCAAAATGGGATGGAGTTTTCCACCTTTACAAGGTTTGAATAGGGTGGGTTGGGGGGAGGGGCAAGGGGGAGGAAGGGCGGGAGGGAGGGAGGATTGCCTGGAATCTCCTTTCCATGAGGTAAGGAGTGAGCTGGTTAGTGCATCTTAATTCTGAAGCTTTCTTTCTTTTGTACCTTGCTCTGACTATTGCTTTTCCTGGCTTTTGAGTGCATTTCCCCGTTCCATTGGTCCCTTTGAGCTCAGCTCTTGCAGGTAG
>NW_011185736.1:0-477 GCF_000146605.3 Meleagris gallopavo | reverse complement strand
ACTAGTAAAGAGTTTTAATTCTGACAATGAGCACAACTCTTTTTCGGAAAATAACATCAAAAAACTTCACACTCATTAGAATGAAAAAGGCAAGGCAACTTTCTATTGCTAGAGTATAAGTCTTTCCACAAAAACAACAAAGAAATTGTGCATTTGTCAAAAGCTGACAAAAACAATAACTATGAATTCCTTTAAATTGTATATTTTTCCAATCTGCTGAAGATAATATAATTACACAACCAGGAAAACAATCAGTACTTAAATCATTCTTCAATCACAGGAGAGTTTGCTAACTTAGTGTTGTCTTTCTGACAAAAGATCAGTTTTGAAAATCTTGAAAAAAGTTGGTCTGGTAGAACAGTTCCTATAAACAAATGGTAAACTGTCAGATATATTCCTATTCAGCTTGATAAATGCACTAACTGAAAACTGATTTCTTAATAACAGATAGAATAGAAAAAGGTTAGGAACTAGAAA
>NW_011185735.1:0-961 GCF_000146605.3 Meleagris gallopavo | reverse complement strand
CTGCTGAAGATAATATAATTACACAACCAGGAAAACAATCAGTACTTAAATCATTCTTCAATCACAGGAGAGTTTGCTAACTTAGTGTTGTCTTTCTGACAAAAGATCAGTTTTGAAAATCTTGAAAAAAATTAGTCTGGTAGAACAGTTCCTATAAACAAATGGTAAACTGTCAGATATATTCCTATTCAGCTTGATAAATGCACTAACTGAAAACTGATTTCTTAATAACAGATAGAATAGAAAAAGGTTAGGAACTAGAAAGATTTACACAAAAGACAATAAATATGTTTACACTGTAAGCAACCATTCAAAAAAAATGTTACAATAATGAGAAGGGGGCAGAAAAAAACCTACAATCAAACAAAAAATGAATTCACAGGCCAAAACCAAAATGAAAAGTCTTGTCCCATGTCTCCAGTATATTTTTAGCAGGTCGTATAACACAAGCAGCCAGAAAGCAAGCTCTACTTGAAGCAACTTGATGTCTTTCAATAGAATTCCAAACACCAGTGGTACAGCACAGACTGTTTGCAGGACTGGGAGCAGCAGTACATATAAAACTGCTTGCTATAGTCAGTACTAAACATTTTGAAAGTAACAGACTCAGAGAGCTTGAAGGATGACTCACCTTTTTTATTACATCATTGAGGAAAATGATCTCTGTCAGTTTCATTGTCAAGTCATCTTCGTTGGTGCCAGACTTCAAGTCACTCACAACAGAGGGTCTGATACACAGCGGAGGCACTAGAAGCCTTGTGAGAATCAAATCTGAAGGCTTACCTGCTTCTGGGTTCATTAGAAGCAGAGGGATATCTTCTGCTGGGATTCTTTTAAAGAGGTTCAATACTACTAAAGGATTCAAGTTTTCCTACAAAATCCAACAGAGAATGGTAAAAATCGAGCCATCATGTAACAATTTGCAACTCTTCCTTCCTCCCTTCGTCTACTCAATCGTTGA
>NW_011185734.1:0-842 GCF_000146605.3 Meleagris gallopavo | reverse complement strand
CTTAGGCTAGGCAACTATCTTGATAGCAGACCAACAGCCCTCACTTCTTTTTTTTTCCCAGTAACAGAAGCATGTCAGTGGCACTTCATGAAATACATATCATAGAATCACACGGGTTGGAAGGGAGTTCTGGAGATCAGTGAGTCCAACTCCCTGCTAAAGCAAATTCTCTACAGCAAGTCTAGTAGGCAGCAGTCCTGACAGATATTGAATATCTCCAGAGAAGGAGACTCAACAACCTCTCTGAGCAGCTTGTTTCAGGGCACTGTCACTCTTACAGTAAAGAATTTATTTTACATATTTACATGCAACTTCCTGTGTTGCAGTTTGTTCTCATTGCCCCTTATCCTACTGCTGCATATTGATTAGATCCCTTCTCAGCCTTCTTTTCCAGGCTGAACAGTCCCATGTATCCCAGCCTTTCACAGGAGGGAAATGCTCCAGGACCCTCAACATTTCTGTGGCTTCCTGTTGGACTCTCCCTAGAACTTCCCTATCTTTCTTTAACTGGGGAGCCCAGAACAGGACACAGTATTCCAGATGTGGTCCCACTGGAGCAGAGTAGAGGGGGAGAAAAGTTTTCCACACAGCGCCTCTTAACAGCAGACACTGAACCATGCAGCTGTGGCAACTGATCTGCAGCCCACGGACCTCAGCTCCATGTTTTGTGGATGAATGTCTCTGGGTCTCTAAGAATTGGGCAGAGAAATCTCGTCTGCTAATTCCCAAGAGTGCTTTACTGAGCCATCCAAATTGCCAAGTTGCAGATCCCACTGCAACTAACAGCCTATGTTGTGGAAGTAGAAATACATTTGCAAATATTTTGAATAGTAAACTTCAGA
>NW_011185733.1:0-551 GCF_000146605.3 Meleagris gallopavo | reverse complement strand
TCTTTAGTGTATTTAATGCTACACTATTTTGACATTTTTAAAACCAGCATCTGCTGCCTGCAGTCAGCTTGCTTCATTGATCTCTCTATTCTCCCTTGTTTATTTCAAGCATTTTTTCTTTTAAGTCTATTTAAAAAAATTATAATAAAATAATTAAAAGAATAATGTTACTTTTAAAACATATTCTTGGCAATTTAGGTGCCTTTTAGGGACAATACACCAACTTGATTTTCATGCTTTAAAAATTAACCTACTCTTAGGTTTAGCCTGTGCTTTCATTCAAAGTCCACTGAATTCTGTAACTTGGTTAAAAAACAATAACCGTAGTGGTGAAGACATATTAACCTAGTTTTATGATGCACTAAACAAAGCTTGAGTGAACAAAAATAATCACAATGGGAAAATTCTGATGTTGCAAAACTTCTGAGCACCCAAACACAAAAAGCAAATAATCAGTTTCTGTGGTTCTCCCAGCTCCTAAGGCTGCAGAGACTGCCTGGCTCTGTCTGGAGACCCTGCAGGAGCTACTGGCAATCACAGGACAGAAGAAG
>NW_011185732.1:0-1964 GCF_000146605.3 Meleagris gallopavo | reverse complement strand
AAAAATTATTCATAATAAAATAATTAAAAGAATAATGTTACTTTTAAAACATATTCTTGGCAATTTAGGTGCCTTTTAGGGACAATACACCAATTTGATTTTCATGCTTTAAAAATTAACCTACTCTTAGGTTTAGCCTGTGCTTTCATTCAAAGTCCAATGAATTCTGTAACTTGGTTAAAAAACAATAACCGTAGTGGTGAAGACATATTAACCTAGTTTTATGATGCACTAAACAAAGCTTGAGTGAACAAAAATAATCACAATGGGAAAATTCTGATGTTGCAAACTTCTGAGCACCCAACACAAAAGCAATAATCAGTTTCTGTGGTTCTCCCAGCTCCTAAGGCTGCAGAGACTGCCTGGCTCTGTCTGGAGACCCTGCAGGAGCTACTGGCAATCACAGGACAGAAGAAGCAAACTGGCCTCTTGATGACAAGCTGATGCTGACCCCAACAGCTAGGATGTCATTTGGGCACACACCCTGGAGCCTTCTGCTTTGTTAGGAGAAAGAGGACACCGGCTCCTCCAAAGGGGAAAGGTTCCTTGTGTCCTAGGAGCCCCAGCCCCTGCTGTTAGCTGAGTACTGCTCCTCCACACTGGCTGCGGGATGACAAGGAAAGGGAAGAGCCATAAGGGCAAGGGGCTTTGAGATAGCTCCTCAATGTCTTCATCTTTGCCATTTTCTTATGTTTCATGACAAACAAATTGCAGCCAACATTGTGAACTTTATCTGAAGCACTCACATGAGTCCTAAAAACATGATCCAATTCTTTCCCATAGCACTTTCTTGTGAGTAAGTCTCTAAAAAGCTCAGTTACTCTTTAGACCTTTTCATCAGCTTTTTTTTTTACATACATCAATAAACAAGTAGTTGCAAAAGGTTCTGAAACAGCTGCGAAATAACATGAGTCACATATCAATTGGCAAAACATGAGTACTGCGAGTGGCAAGTGTTTAACGCCAGATTTTTCTTGTAATGCTGAGTAAGTGCAAAGAAGGGCCAAGACCAGAACTACCTGGTTCTGGAGGGCTCCTTTCTTGGTGCATCCCAGGCAATTTCTGGAAGAAAAGCCATCCTGATGGGTAAGACTTCTCTCAGTGCTTTCTCTTGCACAGCCTCCATTTTGGACAGTAAAATGACCTAGAGCTGCAAAAACCAAACATCTCCTGTTTGCATAGGGACACCTCCATCTGTGTAGGTACACTGTGATACCAGAATGGGTGCTGCTGCACTAACACAAACTGTAAGAGGGCTCTGCCTGTGCATTTGGGCAGGTGAGCCCTCCTGCACTGACAGCTAGAGGTATTACTGGACTTTGAGATGCCACTGAAAGCCACGTGCATTTTGGTGCTTTCCCTCAAAGTGTTCATCCCTCTTAGAGATGTGTTGTTGAGGAAAACTCCCTGCGTTCTTTATTTTAAGTGCTGCTAGACAGCAAATTTGGCCTCATGAGAAACGTTAGATGGACACTTTCCAAAAGCTCAGAGCATGAGCAATTAAACAAACAACTTGTTTCAAAATCTTCTGATTCTTAGGCAAATCTCCTGTTTTTCTTTCCCCTTCATCTGACTCCTGATTTCCCCAGAATTGAAGACATACTAGTAGTGCAGCTTACAACAGCAGTTGTTAGCACATTACCCACCACCCATGCTTGCATTCTTGGTGAGGACACAGGCCCGCGTACAGTCCATACATGCAACTACTGGCTTGTCTTATCTCTCTCCCTCCCCCGAAATGTCCTAGCTTAGGCCTTGGGACAATAAAGGGCATGCAGGCTACTTTTTTATTCTTTGAAACACCCCCGGAAAATCATTCCCAGGCAGAGGAATGCTCACTATGGCCATACCCAGTTGCGCTCGAATAGCAGGTCTGCATGACAAAACTGCTTAAAGCTATCTCATTCACCACCACTATTTGCTTGCCTTGGATTTCTTGCCTTTCACTTCCTGCATGTAGACAA
>NW_011185731.1:0-556 GCF_000146605.3 Meleagris gallopavo | reverse complement strand
TTTTTCTGACTCTGGAAGAACACAGCAGTTGTTTTATTTACATAGGCTAATTATGGCAGTTGTTCTATTTGGCAGTTCCTAGAATGTTATTGCTAAGTTTATTGATACACCTGCTACTGGCTTGGCGTTTCTGGAGAAGGATTTCTGCTTACACAAAATTAAATAACACATTTATCTTACCATTACTAACACTCTCACTTTTACGACCAGTTGCAAAACAGTTTTCAGGTTAATATGAAAGACCTGTGAAGAAGAAGAAAAAATTAAATATAAATACCCTATGATTCGTGAACGTTAAACATTTTTATCTCAACATAGAGAGCATAGGAAAGCTGAAAATCACTTCTGAAATTTCTGCCTGCCAGACTAAAATATTCCTCTTAACACAGCATGCATGCTTAGTGTCTCATCTGTGGTGAAGGTATAGGCATTTAAATAAAGAACAGAACATTCATATCACACAGTAGTCAGTAGTTCTTGTTAGTTTTTATCGGAAAGTCTCAATTAAAATAAGTCATTTATTTGATTTTGTTTTCGTATAATCGATGTAGGAAAA
>NW_011185730.1:0-681 GCF_000146605.3 Meleagris gallopavo | reverse complement strand
GAAGAAGAAGAAAAAATTAAATATAAATACCCTATGATTCGTGAACGTTAAACATTTTTATCTCAACATAGAGAGCATAGGAAAGCTGAAAATCACTTCTGAAATTTCTGCCTGCCAGACTAAAATATTCCTCTTAACACAGCATGCATGCTTAGTGTCTCATCTGTGGTGAAGGTATAGGCATTTAAATAAAGAACAGAACATTCATATCACACAGTAGTCAGTAGTTCTTGTAGTTTTTATCGGAAAGTCTCAATTAAAATAAGTCATTTATTTGATTTTGTTTTCGTATAATCGATGTAGGAAAAATTTAAGGCCCTGAATAGCTGTTACACACGCATCTCCCTGAGGATTATATTGGTCCTACATTTTTCAGTCCCTTTCACTGACTGAAAAATCTCTAGAGTAGAGATTCAGGTTCTTATGAAACAGTTTGATTATCTAGATGTAAGCACTAGACTGGCTTAGGAGCTAAAACTACAAAGAGAGAGGGGCAAAGTAGAGCATATTTTCTGCATGGGATTCCATCAAAGCAACACTGAGCCTCATGAGACATGTTTGCCCATCTACACTCATTTAGAGGTATGGAAATTTAGTCCAACATTTTATTCAATAAAAAAATTTTTTCAGGATACATTTTTTTTAAATGTAAAGAAAAACCTTTTGTTTTCTGACAGTATG
>NW_011185729.1:0-1046 GCF_000146605.3 Meleagris gallopavo | reverse complement strand
TTTTTCTGTACACTGTATTTCTTCCTCCTGTGGATTTTTTAAGTCTTGCCCAACATTCACCTGTGAAATCATAGCAGAAATTATGGCAATTCATTAAAAAATAACTATGGCTAGACTGCATTTGTCAGTGAAGGCTGTTTAAAATTCATGAACATATCTTGATTTGGAGTTTCCAAAAAAATGAGACAGACTGGGTATGTATCAGAACCATGGGCAGGAACTAGCCTTTGAAGGTGGAGGTCATGAGGGAAGGTTGGAAGCAGTTACTCCAGTCAATCACAGAGAATCCACTGTGAGTGAGAGAACACATATTGTTTCTTTGTTCCAATTAAGGAGCAGGTTGAATTATTAATTAAGATCCATAACTAGAGCATGGACTCAGGCAGTGGGTTTGATAGGGAGCAACCACCACAAGTTTTTGGCCTTACCATCCCTGTACCGGATATTCATCTCAACCATGGCAATAGCTCTCACAGCATGACAAAATCAAGTAGCAGAAGATATTGGAGCAGGTTTATCTTGGAACTGTTCAGGTACTAATAGGTATAAAGGTATAGATAAAAGTCTTTTTTAACCTGATGACTGTAAAAGTTTTGATTGGAGATTTGATTATGATGACGAAGTCTATGTGCAAGAGTCTAAAATTCTTCCACCCAGAATGAATTTTTTTCCTTCCAGTGCCTTGAAGTCATAGCTGTAATCATCACAGGGGTTTGGGATGGATCTTTGTTAAAAGGAGGTATCAGAGGGAACAACTCTTTGGAACTGCTGGTGTGTTTTCCTACCAGCTGCTTCTCTGTCCCTGTGCAATCCATGGATCTGTGCCCATCCTTATGGCCTTGGGAGAGGCACTGGCATGGACCAGAGTGAGAGCCTGCTGCCTTTTGCCACCTAAATGCACTCTACTGTTCAAGTGCACTGCAGTCTTGTCATGAAGGAACTTGTACTGTCTTGGCTTTTCTGCAATTGCAGAGGGATTTCTAGCCCTCAGAACTGTAGTTCCAGCACCTTACAGCAGTTCAGATTTAACAGGAAAAGTGAAAGAG
>NW_011185728.1:0-968 GCF_000146605.3 Meleagris gallopavo | reverse complement strand
GTGGAACAGGCTGCCAGGGAGGTGGCGGGGTGTCTCCTGCAAATATTCAGACCCTGGCCGGACACCATCCTGCACGGCCCAGGATGGGAACCTGCCGGAGCAGGGGGTGGATGTGACGATCAGCGTCCAGTCCTTCCGACCAGCTGCCCAGAGTTTAACATCAGCCATTAGGTTCATCTGAAATGGTCAAGTACATCCTGAGCATTAGCCCAGGAAAGGAACATCAGCTTGGTTACTGAAAACCTCGCTCTGATAGAATCTGAGAAGAACACCACTGTGGAAGGTCTTCTCATAGCTCTTTCCCCAAACTGAAACCCACATTAGTTTGAACTGGGCCGGAAAACCGCGTGCTACGAGCAGCTGACCCATGGGCTAAGGGCAACTACACCTCCCAGCACCACAGTCAGGTAACAGCAACTCTATACACCAAGGAAATATCAAATATTCATCAGGTAAACACCACGAACATGGCAATCTCAAAATGTGGTGAAACCAGTCTCTCAGGCGCTTATCAGACTGACTTGATAACTTCATTAACGACTCTGCCCACCGATCTTCACTCCTTATGTTTCTGCTTCTTAGGGAAAACCGTTTTTGCTGTCCTGATGGCTGCTCACGGCTCCATGCCCTCGCACGGACAGCCACAGCCTCACCCTCACCAGAAGGCTGCAGAGGGGATCAGGAGCTCCAAAGAAATGGAGCCGGGGCAGCATATAAAGTTCCCCAGGTATGGAAGTTGTGAGGGAAGGAACACAAGAGCTCATGTCCGAAAAGCATCTGGTGATCTGGAGTGCCTGGGAGAAGGCTTCCAGCCCCAGGGTCCCTCTGACCACTGCTGCATTGCCCATCCACCAGCCTGGGCTCATTGCTTCCCACACTTCTCCCACACCACGCACTAAGCCAAGAAAGCAGCTCTCATCATCGTGTTTTGTGTTTTGATTAAATACTGCATTAACTGACCTCCTCTT
>NW_011185727.1:0-1299 GCF_000146605.3 Meleagris gallopavo | reverse complement strand
TTAAATGAAAATACACAGCAGTATTTGGGAATATGTGAATCCTCACAGGATTTTTTATTAAATCTCTAACTCGTATTAAGCAACAGGTGCCTCCCTTCCATTACTTATGCAACAGCTAGTACTTGATAATATTAAAGCTTGTTCCAAATTTGGTTAAATTGATCCCTGGGGCAAATGTACTCAAAGGAAAGTCATGATATCATTGACTGAGCATAGGTATTATTTAAGACTGGATAGTAGTATATAACATGAAGAGGATGGAAGAAGTAAGGCATTATGTTACCTTTGGAAATGGAGACATTTACTGCAGTGAGAGATTCACTTTAACAGAAGCGTCATCAGAAGCAAAGACCACAGTTTAAGTTTTTAGTCTAAACATTAAGCAAGCTCTTTTTTTTCCTAGTTCACAGACATTAACTAGTTTAACAGGTTATTACTGCATTGAAGAATATATTATACAGTGTTTTACTGAACAGCTTAAAAGAGCAGACACACAGCAGTTTAATATTTTGCTATATTTTTTAATTCTGGTTTATTCATTTTTAGGCTTGTTTATAGTACAGCAGTGCAACAGGGGTTAATAATGTTCCTTTTCCCTCCTCTTTTCACCTCCCCATAAATAGTGATCAGAACTTGAAGTAGGACATTTCTTTGCTGAAGGACAAATACATCTGTGGGAATTTCAGATGCCAGACAGCATGTCTGAAAGAAGGATATTTGTTTCCAGACAAGTTCAACATCAGTGTAGTGATGATCTGTAGTAAAGCCTATAGCAAACCAAGAAAGAGATATGTTTGCATCTAAAAACCAAGTTTTGACATAAGCATTTCCTCCTTTTTACTCTCTTTATTTTCAGTTTTTAAGTCTCCTAGTATTTGTTTTACAAAACAGTTGAATCACCTGTGGGAACTGCAACGACAAAAATAGATTGAGTGTATCTGTATGTGCATAATAATATCTAGTGGAGACAGATTGTGCAAAATTGGCACAATGAGCCACTAAATGCTAAGGCAGTTGTGCTTTACATATGGTGTAGGTGAAGGTGACTCAGAAAAGATTTTTAATAATGAACTTTTTCAGACAGAAGAGAATTCACAACAGATAAGAAAGGATATTTTATTAGGTCGACTACAAAGCAGTTTGTATAGTTGGGATTACTGAGAGAACAAGATGTACCTAGGGTGCTTTAAGTTCAGAAAGAGACCTAAATCAGAGTACCTGACATACCAGGTGGTATGTTTAGTGATGGGAAACATCAACGGCTTGCATTTGCTCTGGATGATGCTCTGGCTACTGTGA
>NW_011185726.1:0-490 GCF_000146605.3 Meleagris gallopavo | reverse complement strand
TTTAATTATTGTTTGTTTGTATATAAGTATATATATTAAGGATGATGTAGTGGTGTAGAAATAAGGGGTGGAATGTCATGGTTTTGTAATTTTGCTATTGGTATTTCACATCGTAGTATCATGTAAAGTACGGGTAATTAAAGAGTTAATAATCCAGTTCCGTGGACTGACAACTTTCCAGATACCTGGTTCTCAGGAGAGAAGAAGAACTACATATTCCAGGGGACTTCACATGCAGAGAGGAAAATAAGTCACAGGAGGAAGTCACAGGATCTCAATCTGATTGGAGCTCTCTCTCGCTCACTGCCTGGCAGTGTGCGGGTGTGCTTCCAAGCCATGCACCTCCAGTTCCAAGTAGGCCTTTCAGTTTTCAACACACTCTCTCTCTTATTTTCTTTGATTTATTAGCCTCAATTTCAATTAGATTATATTGTGTTACCTTGCATTCCAATATCATATTTAGTAAAATTAAGTTTCTCTCCTTAGATAG
>NW_011185725.1:0-6364 GCF_000146605.3 Meleagris gallopavo | reverse complement strand
TAATAATCCAGTTCCGTGGACTGACAACTTTCCAGATACCTGGTTCTCAGGAGAGAAGAAGAACTACATATTCCAGGGGACTTCACATGCAGAGAGGAAAATAAGTCACAGGAGGAAGTCACAGGATCTCAATCTGATTGGAGCTCTCTCTCGCTCACTGCCTGGCAGTGTGCGGGTGTGCTTCCAAGCCGTGCACCTCCAGTTCCAAGTAGGCCTTTCAGTTTTCAACACACTCTCTCTCTTATTTTCTTTGATTTATTAGCCTCAATTTCAATTAGATTATATTGTGTTACCTTGCATTCCAATATCATATTTAGTAAAATTAAGTTTCTCTCCTTAGATAGTTGCTGCTGTTCTGTTTCTGAACCCATTTCCCTACCCTTCTCTTTTTCCTTTCCCATTTTTGGAGTCATGGGGCCCAAGGGCCTACTGCCTCCCATCACAGGCATAGATTGATCAAGATAATTCTGTGACAGTTTTTGGTGGAGAATGCAGGCATTTTAAAGCTTTTAACATTAGCAGGAAAAAAAAAAAAAGAATTCCTTTAAGCCAGAGACTTTAGAAGCATTGGTATCTACTTTGACCTTCATAGATTAGATTGTAGTCTGGGCAGTCTGCCAAACTCAGAACACCATACCGAATGTTTTTCCTTTTTAGCAGCTACCAGCTATGAATCTGCTCTTTATTTTAGGAGCACTGTCTAAGGGATTAAAAACCATTATGTTCTTTGGAACTTATTGGCCTCTTACTAACATCATGCTTTCTTGTTGTAAAACTGTGTTTATATATCACTGAATAATCAATGAATATACAGATGTTATAATTAAGAAATATACAAGTTAGGATAAACAGGTTATCATGCTAAAGAAGAATGGATGGAAAGCTTACCCTTGTCCTGGGCTCACTGAAAAGACTCCAAGAGGAGCAATCTCCAAAAGAGATCCTTCCTTACTGGTTGTCAGCTCTTAAATGGAATCTAAGAGAGGTGGAGCCAAGCTCCACCCCTTCCAGTAGCACAGAATTGCCTTCACCTGTGCTCTCAGGGCTGACTCATTGCTCGCCTCAGGTGTCAATCAGAGGTTCAGGCCATGATTCAGCAGTTCCCATACACATCACTAAGTTAAGGGTACTGATGGATACACATGCCTGGTACTTATATGCATTGTTGTATGATTTGAATTTTGACACTTACATACCAGGTGGAATATAGCTAATTTTACAAACAACATGATATTCAAACTGGTTTCCAGGCTTTCTTCTCAGTTTGTCACACATTTTTCGAATGCTGAGTTAGTGGTCATGCTTGTGTTCATACTCGTGTGTATGTTATCAATCTCCCTGAATGTGCTTCTCTCCATTTGTGTTATGTGGAAGAAGTCTCCAAAACCAGAGAATGTTGACTGGCAGGGAATATGGAGAGGTTTAGGAAAAACTTTAGAAGCATAGGGACCCGCAATGTCATGATATTTCACTCTTGAGAAACTGAGCCAGTATTTGAGTCAGGGATGGTGCGGCCTACATATATTTAAGGAGGTACAACTTATTTGGGGTTTGCTTGTGCTTATTGCGCTCTATATAATACTATTCTGGAGAGAGAGAGTTTCCAAGCTGAGGTTCAAGCCAAAGGGAGCAGTCTCCAAGTCAAATCTGATCAGTCACAGGTAACACCAGTAACTATGTCAGTTGCTCCTGTGGAAGACAAGAAATGGAAACAGGTGTCCTCACGCCTAGAACTTGTGAAAAAAGAAGAAATGAAGGAGGAGGTAGAGAAAGATCCATGTGAGGTGCTCTCCTCAGAACCACCGTCATCGAGAAAGGCAACAGGAAAAAGAGACATGGAGAGGAGAGTAATGGAGTCTCTATTACTACTGTTCGTCAACCTCTGAAGATGACTGAAATCGAAGGCTCAAGAAAGGAGTTTACATGCTGCCCGAACAAAACTCTTGTTACCTGATTGCTTCACTGTTGGGACAGTGGGACTGGTAGCTTGTTTCCAGGTGGTAATAAAGCTTGCCAACTAGGAGGCATTGCCAGAGACTCAGCTATTGACAGAGGGATTAGTTAAATGTATGGATGGAGCTGCCACCCTCTGGGAATGAGTGTTAGTAGCCGTGAAGGAAAGGTATCCCTTCACAGATGATCTGAAGCCCGAGATGAGAAAGTGGAATACAATTGAAAAAGGTATCCAGTATTTGAGAGAAATAGCCGTAGTGGAAATGTTGTATGACCCTATATTTGTTCCTAACAATCCACACCAAGACCATGATCCTGAAAGAGTGTGAACAACGCCTGATATATGGCAGAAACTCACAAGAACAGCACCAGAAAGGTATGCCAATACACTAGCAGCAACGTTTGAAAGATACGAGGACCAACAGAGAAGACGCCCAGTTTTTTAACTGATTCTTACACTTCAAAACTTTGAACAAAAGCTACCCAGAACGCACGCTTCCATTTCAGCCATCTGACAAGTAACAGACAGACTAGAGGAAATGCAAGAGTGATTGTCTCTACTGATGAATTGTGATGAACCCATAGTAGTATCAGAAACACTTGAAGAAGATCAGAATGATCAAAGGAGTCTAATGAAGGAGCTGATCAAACTAATGAAAATCCAACTAGTAAAAGGTGCTGAACCTTCCTTCTCACCTGTATCATCAAAAATCTCAGCTTTTAAAGGCAAACACTTTCCTGCTCAAGCAAAAAACAATAGTAAAACTACATCATGTATAGCCTTGTGGCATTACTTATGTGACCACGGAGAAGACGAAGAAGTGGCATGACCAAATCACTCCTGTACTTATGAGAACAGGTGAGAGAATTACAAAACAGATCAATCATCAGTGTAGTTGCTTCAGTTACTACAGGTAATGAATTCAGGGGCCCTGCCGTCAGTCAGGGGGCAGAAGGGATAATAGAGTTTATTGGACTGTGTGGATTAGATGGCCTGCCTGGCGCATCAGAACCACAGAAATATAAGGCACTGGTGGCCAGTGGTGCACAGTGCACTCTAATGCCCTTGAGTCACGAAGGGACAGAATCAATTCATATTTCTGGAGTGACTGGAGACTCTCAAGAATTGACTGTATTGGAGGCCGAAATAAGCCTCACTGGTGAAGACTGGCAAAAACATCCTATTGTGACTGGCCCTGGGTCTCCATATATACTTGGTATCGATTACCTCAGAAGGGGACATTTCAAGGATCCTGAGGGGTATCGATGGGCCTTTGGAATAGCTGCTATAGATTAAGCAGCAGTCTGTTTTGCCTGGACTGTCAGAAGGTTGGTTTGTTGTGGGGTTGCTACCAGTAAAAGAGCAGCAGGTGAGAGTACCACACCAACAGGGATTCCTTGTTCCTCATTCATAAGTTGATTTGTCAGCTAGAGAGTCAGGGAGTGGTCAGCAAGAAACTCAACTTTTAACAGCCCCATATGGCCAGTGTGTAAAGCCAGTGGACAACGGTGTGACAGTGGACTACCGTGGCCTGAATGAAGACACACCCTCATTGAGTGCTATTGTGCCAGACGTGTTAGAACTCCACTGTGAACTGGAGTCAAAAGCAGCCAAGTGGTATGCCACCACTGATACTGCTAATGCTTTCTTTTTCATTCCTTTGGCCACAGAATGCCCTCACCTGGAGGGACGTTCAGTATACTTGGAACCGTTTGTCCCAGGAGTAGAAACACAGCCCAACCATTTGCCATGGGTTGATCCAAACCATACTGGAACAGGGCAGTGCTCCTGAGTACCTGCAGTACATTGATGATGTTGTTGTGTGGGGCGATACAGCAGAAGTTGTTTTCATGAAAGGAGAGCAAATAATCCAAATTCTATTTGGCAAGCTGGTTTTGCTATTAAGTGAAGCAAAGTGAAAGGACCTGCCCAGGAAATTCAGTTCCTGGTATAAAGTGGCAAGATGGGCATCGTCACATTCCAGCAGATGTGATTGACAAAATCACTGCCATGTCTCCACCCACTAGCGAAAGAGAGACAATCTTTTCTGGGTGTAGTGGGCTTTTGGAGAATGCATGTTCCAAACTACAACCACATTGTAAGCCTCCTTTATCAGATGACATGGAAGAAAAATGATTTTATGTGCGGCCCTGAGCAACAGCAGGCTTTTGAACAGATTAAACAAGAGAGAGCTTGTGCCGTGTCCCTGGGGCCAGTACGGATGGGACAGGATGTGAAGAACATCCTCTACACTGCTGCTGGAGAGAAAGGTCCCATTTGGAGTTTGTGGCAAAGAGCTCAGGAGAGACCTGAGGCCGACCCCTGGGATTCTGGAGTTGAGCGTACAGGGGGTCCAAAGAGTGCTACACTCCAACTGAGAAGAAGATCTTAGCCACAAATGAGGAGGTTTGGGCTGCTTCTGAAGTATTCGGTACTGAAACACAGCTCTTTCTGGCACCTCGACTGCCAGTGCTGAACTGGATGTTTAAAGGAAAGGTTCACTCCACCCACACGCTACTGATGCCACTTGGAGGAAGTGGATTGCACTGATTACACAATGAGCTTGGATGGGGAACCTCAGCCGTCCAGGAATCTTAGAGGTGATCATGGACTGGCCTGAAGGCAAAAAGCTTGGAACATCACCATGAAAAGAGGTGTCACATGCTAAAGAGGCTCCACCATACAATGAACTACCAGAAAGTGAAAAGAAATTCGCCCTGTTCACAGATGGATCTTGTCATATTGTAGGGAAGCATCGCAGATGGAAAGCTGCTGTGTAGAGCCCCACATGACAAGTTGCAGAGGCCACTGAAGGGAAAGGGTAATCAAGCCAATTTGAGGAGGTAAAGGCTGTCCAACTACCCTTAGATGTTGCTGAACGGAAAAGGTGGCCAATGCTTTATCTTTACACTGACTCATGGATGGTGGCAAATGTGTTATGGGGGTGGTTACAGTAGTGGGAGCAAAATAACTGGCAAAGAAGGGGTAACCTATTTGGGCTGCTGAATTGTGGAAAGACATTGCTGCCCAAATAAAGAATATGGTTGTAAAGGTACACCATGTAGATACTCATGTGCCCAAGAGTAGGACTACTGAAGAACAGCAAAATAACCATCAGGTAGATCGAGCTGCCAAAATTGAGGTGGCACAAATAAATCTGGACTGGCAGAACAAGGGTGAATTATTTCTAGCTCGGTGGGCCCCATGAGACCTCAGGCCATCAAGGAAGGGATGCGGCATATAAGTGGGCTAGAGACCGAGGGGTGGACTTAACTATGGATACTATTGCACGGGTTATCATGACTGTGAAACATGTGCCATAATTGAACAAGCCCAGAGGTTGAAACCTCTCTGGGGGGAAGGGAGATGGCAAAAGTATAAATATGGGGAGGTATGGCAGGTTGATCGTATCACCTTGCCACAATCTCACAATGGTAAGCGTTATGTGCTCACCATGGTGGAGGCAACCACTGGGTGGCTTGAAACATACACAGTGCCCCATGCTACTGCCTGAAACACCATATTAGGTCTCGAGAAACAAGTCCTGTGGCAACATGGCACCCTGGAAAGAATTGAGTCAGGTAATGGGACTCATTTCAAAAATTATCTTGTAAATACTTGGGCCAAAGATCATGGCATTGAGTGGATTTATCACATCCCCTACCATGCACCAGCCTCTGGTAAAATTGAATGATACAATAGGTTGTTAAAAACTATGCTGAAAGCACTGAGAGAAGCATTTGGCAGAAGCCACCTCGTTGGTCAGTACCAGAGGATCGATCAGTCATGATGGTCCTACCCAATCCAGCTCCCTACAAACTGTAGAGGGAGATAAAGTCCCTGTAGTACATGTAAAGAGCATGTTGGGAAAAGCATTTTGGGTCCTTCCAGCCTCTGGAAACTTTTACTGGTACTGTTTTCACCCGGGGACCTGGATCCACTTGTTGGGTGATGCAGAAAAATGGGTATGTTCAATGTTTACCACAAGGGAATTTGATGTTGGAGGAGTGCAGTCAATAATTCTATGTGTATATATGTACACAGACTTGTGTGTATAATGCATTTTAATTATTGTTTGTTTGTATATAAGTATATATATTAAGGATGATGTAGTGGTGTAGAATAAGGGGTGGAATGTCATGGTTTTGTAATTTTGCTATTGGTATTTCACATCGTAGTATCATGTAAAGTACGGGTAATTAAAGAGTTAATAATCCAGTTCCGTGGACTGACAACTTTCCAGATACCTGGTTCTCAGGAGAGAAGAAGAACTACATATTCCAGGGGACTTCACATGCAGAGAGGAAAATAAGTCACAGGAGGAAGTCACAGGATCTCAATCTGATTGGAGCTCTCTCTCGCTCACTGCCTGGCAGTGTGCGGGTGTGCTTCCAAGCCATGCACCTCCAG
>NW_011185724.1:0-495 GCF_000146605.3 Meleagris gallopavo | reverse complement strand
GGCTTTGGGAAGGAAGGAAGGAAGGAAGGAAGGAAGGAGGTGCACAGTCCTCTCCGTCCCCTTGCCCTCCCAAATGCAGCACAGCAGTCAGGGCGGAAGCAGCCTGATGGAATCCAGAGGCTTCCCGAGGCTGGGCTCAGCCCCAAGCTCTGACCCCGCCCAGCACAAGTGGTCCTGCATTTGCAGGAAGCCCACGGGATGCGCGGCAGAGAAACTGGGGCTGAGTTTCCTGCTTGGTGTGGAGGGGAAGAGTCAGAGGAAGCGTAGGCTGAGCTGGACAGGGAGAGGAGGAACCCGACAACCAACGCACCTTGTGCCCCAGGAGCTGCTCCCGTACGTAGGCGGCCACCGCATCCCAGACGGCAACTCGCTCTGGAGGGCAGAGGAAAAGCAGGTCACACTCTGCATCTGCCGCTTCCCCGGCGCTCCTACTGCCTCGGGCCGGGAGGGAGGTGGCAGATGGAAAGTGTCGTGGCAGTCCCCAGCCCCACACGG
>NW_011185723.1:0-578 GCF_000146605.3 Meleagris gallopavo | reverse complement strand
CCCAGCACAAGTGGTCCTGCATTTGCAGGAAGCCCACGGGATGCGCGGCAGAGAAACTGGGGCTGAGTTTCCTGCTTGGTGTGGAGGGGAAGAGTCAGAGGAAGCGTAGGCTGAGCTGGACAGGGAGAGGAGGAACCCGACAACCAACGCACCTTGTGCCCCAGGAGCTGCTCCCGTACGTAGGCGGCCACCGCATCCCAGACGGCAACTCGCTCTGGAGGGCAGAGGAAAAGCAGGTCACACTCTGCATCTGCCGCTTCCCGGCGCTCCTACTGCCTCAGGCCGGGAGGGAGGTGGCAGATGGAAAGTGTCGTGGCAGTCCCCAGCCCCACACGGACGCAGCCCCGAGGCGGTCCCCGTGCTGGGTCTCGCCCGCTCAGCGCCAGGATGGGCTGCAGCACCGCTCCTGTGCTGGCTGTGGACCCGTGTACCTTTGCTGTGGGTGTCTGTCGGTCCAGAGGCACTCCCGCTGCGGGCCGTCCTGGCTCCTCCTGTTCCGCCTCGTGCCGGCGGTTGCTCCTTGTTGGCGCCAGCCATGCCGGAGCTCATCCTTCAGACGCGTCTGCTCTCTGCCAGAT
>NW_011185722.1:0-528 GCF_000146605.3 Meleagris gallopavo | reverse complement strand
CCGCCTCGTGCCGGCGGGTTGCTCCTTGTTGGCGCCAGCCATGCCGGAGCTCATCCTTCAGACGCGTCTGCTCTCTGCCAGATGCTCCTTCAGGATGCGGGACCCACCGCCGTGAGCGCCTTCATACCCCTCCCGGGTGGCCGTGTCACAAACGTCGCCACGGCAACGCGGTGACAGCGTGCTCGGTGCTGGCCGTGGCCCATTATGATGCCGGCACCGGCAGCCTGCTGCCCGCCCCGCCTGGGAGTGCTGCCCCTCTCTGTTTTCTCTCCCTTCTTTTCTTTCCTCTCAATGTTGCCTTACTCATTTTTCTTTAGGAGCTGTTGCCTCCATTGACCTGCAGGCAGTTGGTGCAGAAATCACAGCTGTTCCAAAGCGCTCTTTACGCGTAACGGTTATGACTGGTTGTTAGAAAGTTGCCCACTTTTGCCTGGAAGGAGCTGACTGCTTGTTAGAAAGCTGCATAAATTACCCAGCACTGTTCCTCTGTGTCACTCTGGTGACTCCGTCGCTCCCGCACCCTGCCGA
>NW_011185721.1:0-485 GCF_000146605.3 Meleagris gallopavo | reverse complement strand
AAACGTCGCCACGGCAACGCGGTGACAGCGTGCTCGGTGCTGGCCGTGGCCCATTATGATGCCGGCACCGGCAGCCTGCTGCCCGCCCCGCCTGGGAGTGCTGCCCCTCTCTGTTTTCTCTCCCTTCTTTTCTTTCCTCTCAATGTTGCCTTTCTCATTTTTCTTTAGGAGCTGTTGCCTCCATTGACCTGCAGGCAGTTGGTGCAGAAATCACAGCTGTTCCAAAGCGCTCTTTACGCGTAACGGTTATGACTGGTTGTTAGAAAGTTGCCCACTTTTGCCTGGAAGGAGCTGACTGCTTGTTAGAAAGCTGCATAAATTACCCAGCACTGTTCCTCTGTGTCACTCTGGTGACTCCGTCGCTCCCGCACCCTGCCGAGCAGGAGTGCCCTATTCCGTAGAACCACAGAGCGCTTAGAGTTAGAAGGGACCTCTGAGGGCCACCCAGCCCAACTCCCCTGCAGTGCACAGGGCCACCAACAGCT
>NW_011185720.1:0-502 GCF_000146605.3 Meleagris gallopavo | reverse complement strand
GCTCCATCCCATTGCCCAGGGCCTGCCCCAGCCTCGCCTTGAAAGTCTCCGGGGACGGGGCATCCGCCTCCACACTAGATAACACGTTCCAGTGCCTCACCACCTTCCCTGGAGAAGACTTTTTCCTTATATCCAAACGAAATCCACTCTCCCTGAGCTTGAAGCCGTTTCGCTTTGTTCTATCGCCACGGACTCTGCTCTAGAGTCTGCCCTATTCTTTCCCGTCTCTGCCCTCTGGATACTGAAGGCTGCTATCAGGTCACCTCGCAGCCTCCTCCTCTGCAGGCTGCACAGCCCCAGCTCTCTCAGCCTGTCCTTGCAGGAGAGGTGTTCCCTTCCTGGGGTCATTTTTGTGGCCCTCCTCTGGACGCGCTCCAACAGCTCCACGTCTCTCCTGTGCTGAGGACTCCGCACCTGGACACAGTGCTCCAGGGGAGGCCTCACCAGCGCAGAGTAGAGGGGCGGGATCACCTCTCTTGCCCTGCTGGCCGTGCTGCTTTGG
>NW_011185719.1:0-604 GCF_000146605.3 Meleagris gallopavo | reverse complement strand
CCCTTTTCCTTCCCTCCCCTTTTCCTCCTCATTCTCTCCCCTTTCCCTTTCCCCACCTCTCCCTTCCTTTCTCCTCCTCTTTTCTCCTTTCCTTTCCTTTCT
Organism: Meleagris gallopavo; assembly: GCF_000146605.3. NCBI lineage: Eukaryota > Metazoa > Chordata > Aves > Galliformes > Phasianidae > Meleagris > Meleagris gallopavo. The sequence continues at coordinate 502 of NW_011185719.1, read as the reverse complement.
TTCTTTCCTTTCTTCTCTTTTTCTTCCTTTCTCCTTCTGCTCTCTTGTCTTATCTTGTCATGTCTTGTCTTTTCCTTTCTTTTCCTTTCTTTTCTTCTACTGGCTCCACCGTTGAAGGCAAAACTCTCTGATTCGCTTCCACGTCTCACTAGAAAAAGGAGAGTCTCAAGTTGTGACTGAGTAATTTTCACCTCCAACAGACTTTGAGAGGAAGAAAGAATCCCTGGATCCCTCTGGCAGAGGCAAGCTATAACTGTGACCTCAACAAGTGCAAAGGCAGGAGTGCCAGTACCTGTCTGCGGGTCCAAGCAGCCGGGAGAAGTTGTTAATCATGGCCTCAGTGTGACAGCGGGCGAGGATGACCACTGCCTGGCACAGGAAGGGCACAAACGTGCTCTGCTGCGCAGACGATGTGCAGCTGCGCAGGATGTGGAGGATCGGTGCCACCTGAAAGAAGAAGGGGAGAAAGAATGACTTGCTGCATCCTGGACTCTGCAGGCCT
>NW_011185718.1:0-561 GCF_000146605.3 Meleagris gallopavo | reverse complement strand
TTTCTTTTCCTTTCTTTTCTTCTACTGGCTCCACCGTTGAAGGCAAAACTCTCTGATTCGCTTCCACGTCTCACTAGAAAAGGAGAGTCTCAAGTTGTGACTGAGTAATTTTCACCTCCAACAGACTTTGAGAGGAAGAAAGAATCCCTGGATCCCTCTGGCAGAGGCAAGCTATAACTGTGACCTCAACAAGTGCAAAGGCAGGAGTGCCAGTACCTGTCTGTGGGTCCAAGCAGCCGGGAGAAGTTGTTAATCATGGCCTCAGTGTGACAGCGGGCGAGGATGACCACTGCCTGGCACAGGAAGGGCACAAACGTGCTCTGCTGCGCAGACGATGTGCAGCTGCGCAGGATGTGGAGGATCGGTGCCACCTGAAAGAAGAAGGGGAGAAAGAATGACTTGCATCCTGGACTCTGCAGGCCTAACCGTGGGCATTCAGCGCATGAGCAGTGCCTGCTCCCTTGACGTGCTGCCAACGCCTACGCCTAAATTTCAGACCTGCTACCCTGTCCAAGCCCTGGCTTTGCACTCACGCTGTGCTTCTTTAGCACAAGAGGCAAA
>NW_011185717.1:0-683 GCF_000146605.3 Meleagris gallopavo | reverse complement strand
AAAGGCAGGAGTGCCAGTACCTGTCTGTGGGTCCAAGCAGCCGGGAGAAGTTGTTAATCATGGCCTCAGTGTGACAGCGGGCGAGGATGACCACTGCCTGGCACAGGAAGGGCACAAACGTGCTCTGCTGCGCAGACGATGTGCAGCTGCGCAGGATGTGGAGGATCGGTGCCACCTGAAAGAAGAAGGGGAGAAAGAATGACTTGCTGCATCCTGGACTCTGCAGGCCTAACCGTGGGCATTCAGCGCATGAGCAGTGCCTGCTCCCTTGACGTGCTGCCAACGCCTACGCCTAAATTTCAGACCTGCTACCCTGTCCAAGCCCTGGCTTTGCACTCACGCTGTGCTTCTTTAGCACAAGAGGCGAATGGCACAAGGCATAGTGCAACCATGCAGAAAAAAACCAAGACAGGTGGAAGAAAGTCTCTTACGTTCCAACAGATGTCCTTCTCGTGCATCTGCAGAAAGGTGGTCATCCACTTCCCAGCAGCACGCACACGCACTCCTTTGGCTTTCCGGATGGTCTCCTTGATGGCCACCATGAAGTCGACGGTGCGCTCGAGGGGGAAGTTTCTGCACACGATCTGCAGAGAGATGAGAAGCAGGAGAGATCCCATCACTGCTCTGCGGCAGCTCTTCCAAACATAAAGCAGTCGAGGGCGTTCTTAGTTCAGTGGCTTGCC
>NW_011185716.1:0-653 GCF_000146605.3 Meleagris gallopavo | reverse complement strand
ACGCCTACGCCTAAATTTCAGACCTGCTACCCTGTCCAAGCCCTGGCTTTGCACTCACGCTGTGCTTCTTTAGCACAAGAGGCGAATGGCACAAGGCATAGTGGGCAAACCGATGCAGAAAAAAAACCAAGACAGGTGGAAGAAAGTCTCTTACGTTCCAACAGATGTCCTTCTCGTGCATCTGCAGAAAGGTGGTCATCCACTTCCCAGCAGCACGCACACGCACTCCTTTGGCTTTCCGGATGGTCTCCTTGATGGCCATCATGAAGTCGACGGTGCGCTCGAGGGGGAAGTTCCTGCACACGATCTGCAGAGAGATGAGAAGCAGGAGAGATCCCATCACTGCTCTGTGGCAGCTCTTCCAAACATAAAGCAGTCGAGGGCGTTCTTAGTTCAGTGGCTTGCCGCTCACTCACAACGCTCCTGCTGTCTGTATCCTGCTGTTTATAAGGAAGGCGGTTGAGCCTTCTCTCGGCTTCTGCACCCATGGTGTTTGCTTACATGCAAAGCCTACCTCCCAGCAGCCACAGTCACACATGCACGCAAGTGCACACACACACGCACAGTCACACACACTCAGAAACGCACATCATGGAGTCAGCCCCTTGCACTGGGTGCCAGAGGCCAGACGTAGCTCAGAGCCTCCTGCTACT
>NW_011185715.1:0-796 GCF_000146605.3 Meleagris gallopavo | reverse complement strand
TGAGAAGCAGGAGAGATCCCATCACTGCTCTGCGGCAGCTCTTCCAAACATAAAGCAGTCGAGGGCGTTCTTAGTTCAGTGGCTTGCCGCTCACTCACAACGCTCCTGCTGTCTGTACCCTGCTGTTTATAGGGAAGGCGGTTGAGCCTTCTCTCGGCTTCTGCACCCGTGGTGTTTGCTTACATGCAAAGCCTACCTCCCAGCAGCCACAGTCACACATGCACGCAAGTGCACACACACACGCACAGTCACACACACTCAGAAACGCACATCATGGAGTCAGCCCCTGCACTGGGTGCCAGAGGCCAGACGTAGCTCAGAGCCTCCTGCTACTTGCCCAGAGAAGCGGACTCGGGGTGACAGCTCATTTTAGGAATGGTGTGAAAGGCTGGGAGCAGCAGAGAGTCGTGCAGAAGCCTACGCGCAGAGATCCCCCCACCCTTTTTGGCTCCACTTACCATGGCCATTTTGGACGAGGTCTGGAGCTGAGAGACCGTGCTGCAGGCATGCAGTCCCTCACACAGGCTCCCGATGTCGCTGGTCTCCATGACTCCGTTGGCTGCTTTGGCTGGAAAGAGCACAGGGAGAAAAGGGAAGTCACGCTTCTGGAAATGGAACTGCTTTCCACAGGGGAGAGACGGAGGACAGGGTGGGGACAAGAAGAGAGCTGTGCACGGTGCCTCTCCCTCCTGTAAACAGGGCCCAGCCCATGAGGCTCTGGTAGTGCTCCGGAGGAGGCAGAGGGCTGGTGCACACCTGCTCGACTCACCTTGGATTCGGAGAAGGGAGCTCAGAC
>NW_011185714.1:0-657 GCF_000146605.3 Meleagris gallopavo | reverse complement strand
CATACTCACATGAACGATGCTCTGAAAGAAGCCACCGGTGGGCTCTGTCTCGAGCAGGACCGCCATGAGCCGGCCCAGAGCTTTCAGTGACCTTTGCTGAAGCTGGAAGCAGAAAAGGGGAGTGAGATGTAGCATCACGGCTGCTGCCAGAGCATAGGTTGTGTGTGCTGAGGTAGGGTTTGAGCGAGAGGTGTGCGGGAAAGTTACGGCAGGTTACCTGCAGATACTGCGCTGCTTGCTGTGACTTCCTGATCTTCAGCATCATCTCTGCTGAAGGGTGTGTCACGATGCTTTTGCAGCACAGGACCAACAACTCATGCATGTCCTTGCCTTCGAAAGAGGGCTTCAGCTTACTGACAGGAGGAAAAAAGAAAGAGAAATCAGAAAGGGCCTTGACCAGTGCTCTCCAGACCGGTTCAGACAACATCTGAGTTTCTCCTAATCGACAGCTACAAAGCCAGTACCCCCAGATCATGCTGCTGAGCACTGTCTTCAGTTCCAGCAGCGCCCACCTCCTCCCTGGCAGCAGTGAACCACCTCCCGCTCTGAAGGGAAGGAGACCCCAGCTCTCCCTTCTCTTCCCTGCCAGGGGACAGGAGCACCGGGGCCTTTCTCCCTGCCCAGAACCTCAGCTTTGCCAGGCACAACAGCCCAGCC
>NW_011185713.1:0-2272 GCF_000146605.3 Meleagris gallopavo | reverse complement strand
ATGCTGCTGAGCACTGTCTTCAGTTCTAGCAGCGCCCACCTCCTCCCTGGCAGCAGTGAACCACCTCCCGCTCTGAAGGGAAGGAGACCCCAGCTCTCCCTTCTCTTCCCTGCCAGGGGACAGGAGCACCGGGGCCTTTCTCCCTGCCCAGAACCTCAGCTTTGCCAGGCACAACAGCCCAGCCGTCTCTCCTGTAGATGCGGCTCCTCCCCCCCTGCCCCCTCCAGGCCTTCAGGAGCTACCCAAAACGGGGACCACCATCCTGCCTTGCAACCTAAGACCTTACCTCAACTGCTCCAGGGCCAGAACCACCTTGAGGGGCACTGGGGAGACAGGGATGCCCGAGTAATATTTCTTCAGCAGGTCCTGCAAGTCCCAGAGAGACAGTGTCAAAGTGGGCAGGGGGCACACGAGAGCTGTTCCACCCAGCCCCGAGACAGACACAACTGCCACACAACAGCCCCATCACTCCCATGTTTCCCACGGAAGCACTGCAGGATGCAGCAGCTCGACAGCTGGTGCACCTAGCCCGCTGCCCAGCCGCTGCCTGCCAGCACCCAAGGTCCCCAGCAGCTGGAGACGTGTGGCTGATGGAGACCTGCATGCCCCCAGGGAAGCGAGTCTCGTGGCGCAGCCCAGAACTCCTCTGCAGACAGCCCTGTCTCTAGGCACTCACCATCAGGATGTCCAGAAGCTTTCCCTTCAAGGAGCGGTTAAAGCATGCAGAATCACCCACAGCTTGGAAGGCAGAGCTGCAGTCGGTGATGCTCTGCACCAGCGCGAGCTTGTTCTGCAAGTCCTGAGGCCCAAGAGAGAAGAACATTCTTTCAACTGTAGGACGGGACAAGGGCTGCAAGGGGGACACGTGGGGGCAACGCGAAGGGAAGGGCTTGGATCTTCATCTGGGCACAAACCATTCCCCGAGGGACCTTTGGAAAGGGAAGGCCCATCTCAGCATCCCCCCATGTGGAGGGGCTGCAGCTGGGCGCTCAGACACCCTGGAGCGCTTTGAGCTCTCACCCGGCAGCTGCAGCTGTAGAGCATCAGGATGTTGCCCACGATGTCTCCCTCCAGGTGGGCGAGCAGCTGCTCCTTGGAGGCGCGCAGTGCCAAGCTGCCGTGGGCGAGCATGAGAGCGCTGCGTGTGGCATGAGCTCTCGTGCTGTCCAGCTCCATCTGCGTGGGAAGAAATGCCTTGAGACACTTGCTCAACAGCTCCCAGTGCCCCGCGATGCACCAGGGCTCCCAAGGCAGGAGCTGCTGTGAAAAAAGGCAGAAGAATGCCAAGATGGAAACCCGCAACGCTTTACCTTCTTGCGCCTGGAAATCCTCGCGTTGCGGCCTTTGCACAGCCTGGACGCAAACATGGTGAGCGTGGCCAGGACTGTTTGGAAGTGACTCTCAGCAGCATGGCTGAGAAGAGAGATGATTCCCTGCACAAAAGAACAAGGGGCAGTTGGCACAGGCCTGAATCTACAGATCCTCTCCTGAGGAAAATGGCAGCAGTGAGGAGATTGAAAGGCCCGCAGCAGGGCTAGGAGAAGCCCTCTGCCCCCCAGGGACAGAGCGGGGATGCTGGCAGGAGCTGGAGGAGAGGAGAGGAGAGCTCACCTGGGCCTCCCATGGCTCCTCCGCGTTTGCTTCCTCCAGGTGCTGCAGCAGCTTCTCCTGGACGTGGAGGACTCCGTTACAGGCTCCCAGCACTGTCCCCAGAGCCTTGTACAGGAAAGACTGCATGGGAAGGGAAGGAAGAAGCTGAGATGTGGCAGCAGCTTAACCTGCCGGTGGAGGGCCGGGTGGGAAGGACCCACGCTCCCTGGCAGTCGCTGAGAGCAGCTGCAGGGCCGAGCTTTAGCCATCCCTGGGCAGATTGCAGGGAAAGGCGCTCTGGGGGGCACAGGCTGGGGAAGCAGCATCAGCATCCCGCGTGGGCAGAGCACCAGCTGCAGCCCCAGCCCCAGTTGGGCACCTGCAGCTGCACCGCTGGGTAGAGCCGGGGGGAACTCACCTTTTCTCCAGAGCTGCTGGCAGAGCTGCTCAGCCAGCGGCTCAGCTCACAGCTCAGGGCCTCGATCCACGCCTCATCCTGTGCGGTGTCCAGTGACGCCCTCAGGAACTGTTGGAGAACAGGAGAAGACAATGTTCCCTTGCCCTTTGCCTCCTCCCTCACTCCCAACTTGCTGCAGCCTTTTGGGGAGAGGTGCCTGGAAGAACAGTCCCTCTCCCAGCTCCCCCAGCATTCCCTCCATTAAAGCCGCCTGCCGCTCTTCTC
>NW_011185712.1:0-494 GCF_000146605.3 Meleagris gallopavo | reverse complement strand
CCCCCAGGGACAGAGCGGGGATGCTGGCAGGAGCTGGAGGAGAGGAGAGGAGAGCTCACCTGGGCCTCCCATGGCTCCTCCGCGTTTGCTTCCTCCAGGTGCTGCAGCAGCTTCTCCTGGACGTGGAGGACTCCCTTACAGGCTCCCAGCACTGTCCCCAGAGCCTTGTACAGGAAAGACTGCATGGGAAGGGAAGGAAGAAGCTGAGATGTGGCAGCAGCTTAACCTGCTGGTGGAGGGCCGGGTGGGAAGGACCCACGCTCCCTGGCAGTCGCTGAGAGCAGCTGCAGGGCCGAGCTTTAGCCATCCCTGGGCAGATTGCAGGGAAAGGCGCTCTGGGGGGCACAGGCTGGGGAAGCAGCATCAGCATCCCGCGTGGGCAGAGCACCAGCTGCAGCCCCAGCCCCAGTTGGGCACCTGCTAGCTGCACCGCTGGGTAGAGCCGGGGGGAACTCACCTTTTCTCCAGAGCTGCTGGCAGAGCTGCTCAGCCAG
>NW_011185711.1:0-620 GCF_000146605.3 Meleagris gallopavo | reverse complement strand
GCAGCTGCAGGGCCGAGCTTTAGCCATCCCTGGGCAGATTGCAGGGAAAGGCGCTCTGGGGGGCACAGGCTGGGGAAGCAGCATCAGCATCCCGTGTGGGCAGAGCACCAGCTGCAGCCCCAGCCCCAGTTGGGCACCTGCAGCTGCACCGCTGGGTAGAGCCGGGGGGAACTCACCTTTTCTCCAGAGCTGCTGGCAGAGCTGCTCAGCCAGCGGCTCAGCTCACAGCTCAGGGCCTCGATCCACGCCTCATCCTGTGCGGTGTCCAGTGACGCCCTCAGGAACTGTTGGAGAACAGGAGAAGACAATGTTCCCTTGCCCTTTGCCTCCTCCCTCACTCCCAACTTGCTGCAGCCTTTTGGGGAGCGGTGCCTGGAAGAACAGTCCCTCTCCCAGCTCCCCCAGCATTCCCTCCATTAAAGCCGCCTGCCGCTCTTCTCCTAAGACCCCTTGGACGTGGGACAGAGCGGAAGAGGCAGCGCCATAAAGGCGTGCAGCCACTCCACAGCAGCGTTTCAGAAGCTCTTTCTGTCCCGTGGTGGCTCATATGGGAGCGGGGGCTACTTGGGGCAGGCAAGCACTTCTCTGCACCGCGCCTCCCGGCAATGCTGTACCTTTAG
>NW_011185710.1:0-530 GCF_000146605.3 Meleagris gallopavo | reverse complement strand
CCTTGGCAGACCACAGATGCATTATAAACAACAGGACTATTGTAGGGACCCCAATGCTTAATGTTACAGTCCCAGATGGCCTTCTCGTTTCCGTCGCAGTTGATAAAGACCAACATTATGGTATTGTGGTCTTCTGATAATTGTGAGGTAAACTTGGTGTGAGCAGCCGAGCCGCAGCCCAGCTGCTGGCACACCACCTCAGCATCATCCATGTTCCAGGCATCGTCATACACCGTTCCCCAGCGTCCCCGCAGCTTCACCTCTACTCTCCCCTCGCACGGTCCCTGACCATCCCCCAGCCGCAGCTCCAGCGCCTCTGCTCCAGCAATAGAGATTGGTCTCAGCTCTGCACAGGAGGTCCTGGCACTCTGCTCCAATCCCAGATACACCAACTCACCTGAGCAGATCACCCCTACATCCCACTCATGGCCACAGAAGTGCTTGCCCCAGCCAAAGTGGGGGCAGTTCTGCAGCTTAGTCTCAGTGCCGTCACAAAAGTATGGATGCAGCCAGATGCGTCCCTTGCCTTG
>NW_011185709.1:0-574 GCF_000146605.3 Meleagris gallopavo | reverse complement strand
ATGGGCTACTGTGCCACAGCCCAGCTGCCGGCACACGACGCCAGCTTCTCGCGTGTCCCAGTCGACGTCGTAGCTGCAGACGGAGCCCCATTCACCCTCGTGCTTCACCTCCACCCGACCGGCACAGCGCCCACCGCCATCCACCAGTCGCAGCTCCTCGCTGCCTGTGGGCACCCGGGGAGGTGGACTGAGCCTGGGGTCCGCCCGGTCCCATGGCTGCAACCCTGCCCTCTGCTTCTCTCTCGTCCCACAGTCCACCCAACTGCCCCACAACTCACCCATGCAGAGCTGCATGCAGAATAGAAGCCCCAGCACCCTGGCAGGCATCATCATGGCCCACACACACAGCCTGCAGCTCAGGATGGGAGGGGGAGATATAGGCAGCAGCCCCTGCTGGCAGGAGCCAATGGGGATGGCGAGGTGCGGTGGGAGCCGTTATCAGCAGGGTTATCAGCCGCCTGCCGGGTCCCAGCCTCCAATAACCTGCTTCGTGCCCAAATATGAGGCTTGTCTCTGCTTCTGGCGTCACGCAGCCCCACCACGGGGCTCACTGCCTGTGTGTCACCAAGGGGAG
>NW_011185708.1:0-879 GCF_000146605.3 Meleagris gallopavo | reverse complement strand
TCAGATGTGGGAAGAAATAAAGTGGCATTTATTCTTGATGCCCTTTTGAAAAGACTGATGGAGAGTCCTAACTTTGGCTGGTAGAGTAAGTATAGTACTCAGAGATTTAATTATCTTTCCCCTCTTTTGGAGTATTAACAAGATGTACTTTCGTGGGCTTTGAGTTAGCTGTCTTCGCTCCATGCTAGCATCAATTGCATTCCTCCAGAGAAGGCTTTGGGGCTAGATTCAGCTGGACATTTCTATCATTTTGTAGCACGATGCGTTGTTCTGGTGAGATCCAGTGAGCCTCTGGGTATTACACATTTCCAACTGGTCTAGGTCAAGGCTTCCCAAAGATACAGTTCCCCTTTGCCAAACAAACGTAATGGGAATACCAAGTAATAAAAGGCAATGCAGTAGAGTTTCAAATTCTGTTAAGCAGTCTCCTTTATTCCACTGTCCCCATTGGCCTGTACAAGCAGTGCAGTCTGTGGAGTCCGTGAGATATTTAGCTATCCAGAGACAGGAGGAGCTGAACTACTCTTCAGGCTCCAGCTGTTTCGATTACGTCTCTGCAGACCGTAACGGGGGCTTAGCTCACGTATAGAAAGTATACATTGCAAGCCAAGCCCCACTCCAAATGTTCCGTGTTCTCTTTCAGAACTGGATTGGGTACTCACACATAGGTGTCAGGTCTGATGTGCAGTTTGACATAAGCCACATCACGGTATAGAGGAACAGCAGCCATTCCAGAAAGGTGAAATACTTGTAGAGATCCTGTTCTTATCATTCAGCCATGGGTTTTATGGCATTGTATTCCTGTCCTCAGATAGATGAATTCTGCTTTCAAACTCCATGCTGATTATGCAGCTCTGGCAGCACATCTCCATGAAGCAG
>NW_011185707.1:0-965 GCF_000146605.3 Meleagris gallopavo | reverse complement strand
ACTGTATTGCAAGAGAAATCTAATCTGTTCCTGATGATGAATGCTAGTAAATTTTCCACCATTTATTTGTATGTGTGTCAAGTGCCTTCTTTTGTCAGGCTTTCCACTTCAGCTCTTATCTGTGGCTTTATAGGTCCCTGATGGTTTTACACCTTTGATCAAGTCTTTCCTACATCCATTTCAGTTCAGCTGCAAAAAATCTCAAGCAAACTTCCAATGCAATATTTTTTCTACGTAACTTACTCAGAAACCTGCTCAGCCACTGTTTGGATAACAGAACCTTCACATTTTTTGTTGCAGTGCTGCAGCCAAGGTTAGACCAATGACTTGGTAATTATACAACTGAGTTTTTAAGATTATACTTCGTTGGATCAGTTTGGTAAGCTCACCTTAGCAGAAGCAAAACAAAGTGGTTGTGTCAGTGAACGAGAGAGAACTTACTTTTTTCACAGTTTTTACACCAATAGTGACAAACTGTAGCCTACTGAAGCCTCTTGTTATTCCTGTTGTTACTGTAAGCTCCAAGAACTCATGTGCACGACTGCAATGCCAGTTACAAAATAGGCGAGGCAGAAGCCCGCCTCTTCATTTCTTTTTGAGATGTGAAATCTAGTTAGGTTTCTTTGTTAGCGGTTTTTGGGAAATTAGTGCAATTTAAAGTCAGATGGTCAGTATTATTTGTCAGACATCTGGAGTTTCCGCTTAAAGAAATGAAAACAACAACTCACAAAACAAGGCCTAGCATTCAAAACGCGTGTGCTGTGGTTTCTACAGTGAGACAGTAAATTTCGACAGTAACCGTGGTATCCATTAGGATGGTGCCAATCTGCTGGTGCACCAATACTGCTAAGTGCTGGTGTTTGGTGACTGAGGGCTGGTTCCTCCTTCATGTCTTGCGAAGTGCCAAATAAACTCTTTTTATCCTTACAGGGACTGCAATCCCTTTTGCATTTTTTGACTTGCTC
>NW_011185706.1:0-732 GCF_000146605.3 Meleagris gallopavo | reverse complement strand
CCGCTTAAAGAAATGAAAAAAACAACCTCACAAAACAAGGCCTAGCATTCAAAACGCGTGTGCTGTGGTTTCTACAGTGAGACAGTAAATTTCGACAGTAACCGTGGTATCCATTAGGATGGTGCCAATCTGCTGGTGCACCAATACTGCTAAGCTGCTGGTGTTTGGTGACTGAGGGCTGGTTCCTCCTTCATGTCTTGTGAAGTGCCAAATATACTCTTTTTATCCTTACAGGGACTGCAATCCCTTTGCATTTTTTGACTTGCTCTTCTTCATTGTACCGGTCTCCTTTTTCCTGTTTGCCACCAGCCTGTGCCACTGTGCCACACAGCGTGCCACCGTGTGACAACGAACTCAGTCAAAGACGTGGCCTCATTCTCAAAGAGTGTTTCATTTTACATTTCAACTTCACATTTTAAGCTCCTTCTGAGACTTCTGCCTTAAAATTAAGCCCTCGTGAAGTATTTAACAGCTCAGGTCCCATTTATTAACCCAATACAGTGTCTACAATGACTACAACTTCATAAAATGAAGACTGCAATGACAGTTAACTCTGGGACCACATATTGTTACTGTGCTATGATTCAAACAACAACTCCTCTTAGAACTTCAGAGGTGTCTCAAACACGGACATGAGTACACATGAGATTGAATTAGAGAGTCTCCTTAACGTCTGTGACACGTGCCCCTGGAAGACAGCAAAGCTCTCCGGAGAGGTTGTCTGGGCAGCAG
>NW_011185705.1:0-618 GCF_000146605.3 Meleagris gallopavo | reverse complement strand
TGGTTCACTATTAACACTGAACTGTGATCTCACACTTTTATTCAGTGTCTGTACAAGTGTATATATAATTTCAAAGACTCAGAAGCATGTGAACATATTCAGAAAAGCTGTGTTTCTGTGGGCATAGATGATGTAGAATTGAATTATTTTCCCAAAGGTGAGCTTGTTTAAAAGCTTTTCCTGGAGTTACAGTTTTTCCTGAAGTCAGAGAGAGACACTGCTGCTCTCTGTCACCAGTAGAGAAAGAGAGTGACACATCTATGTGGACATTCATTCTCTTCATATCTGGTTGCATTCTCAGATAGCTGAGTGAGTTGGAAATGCCAGTTCTCTCTTAACTGTTCAAACACTGAATAGATAGATTAGATGTTTAACCTGAAGGCAGTTAGAATCAGATCAGATGAATTCTACTATTAATCAAATACACGGGTCAAAGAATGAGCATTATGAAACTCTCCTCATGTTTTACATTGCTTCTAAATGACTAAGCTTTTAAAGAATGCTATTTTTTTATTTTTATTTTTCCTAGTTGTTTGGAAATTTTTCCTCAGACTGATGAACCTAGATTAAGATGGCAGATACCTCTACGGCAGAAGCATCAGACATGCTAGAAAAACT
>NW_011185704.1:0-514 GCF_000146605.3 Meleagris gallopavo | reverse complement strand
AACAAAGATCATGCTTTTTTATAAGGTAAACAGCCATCCTCTGTGACCCATCTGGCTGGTCACTTATCAGTCCCCTTTCTTCTCCTCGTCAGGCATTGAAAGTACTACACACTAGGTAAACTTCCTCTCTTCTCTATCAGTCTCAAGGTTCCTGGACACCAGGCTGACTTCTTTCCTTTTACTGGCCTTGAAGATCCAAAGCATCCAGCCATCCGGGTTCTTGTGATGACCCCATCTTGAAACAATGAAGCATTACATCATATGGAGTCCTATTTATAAAATCAAGCCTCTACAAATCTTAAATGGTGCTTGTAGAGGAACTGCTGCTGAATGGAAAAATCTGATTCCTTGGTAGAATGAGACACCCCAACTGTTTGCTTCCTGTGAGATCTAAGTAATTGATTTGTATTCCTTTATACATCTCAAGTTTAAACTGATTATTATATGATACTTATAGAAGTATTTGGATTTGACTTGATTTGCTAGAGAGTCCAATGTGATTAGAAACAATAAG
>NW_011185703.1:0-420 GCF_000146605.3 Meleagris gallopavo | reverse complement strand
TGGGGCTCCTGGTAGGGGAAATCCTTGGGGGGTCACCTGCTCTGCCCCGCAGCCGGTGAGAAGCACTGGCACTGCCCAAGGCGGTGGTGGCTGTGCTCATGGAATCATGTTTGACTGACCTCATCCCCTCCTGCCCTGGTGGCTGTTATCCTCTGGGTCCCTCTCTTCTCTTTCAGCTTCTTCCTGCATAATCTTTCAGAACTTTTTCTTCTTTCCAAATCTTCTTCCCCATCTTCCCCATCGCCTTCTTCTCCTTCTACATCTCCTTACCCACCTCCTTCCCCTATCTTTGTCTCTCATCTCTTACCCATTTCTTACTCATATATTTCCCCATCTCCTCCATCATCTCCTTCTCAGTCTCCCTTCTCTCTTTCCTTTCCCCAACTCCTTCCCACCTCCCCTTCTCCAGCACAGATGTGC
>NW_011185702.1:0-540 GCF_000146605.3 Meleagris gallopavo | reverse complement strand
TTTATGATGCATGAGCATGTGTGACTGCTCAGAAAAGAGGAAGGATCAATATTTAGGAAGAATATACATAGAGTGTTTGAAGTATTAAGAGCATAGTGGAAATACAGAAAAGCTCCAAGTCTGCATGTCTGCATGGAGTTAAGGGTTGCAATGCAGGAAAAGCTCAGTAAAAGTCACAGATGTAAGGAACTGTGCAGAAAATCAAAATACTGAAGAAAAGAGGGAGAAAGTGTCATTCCTTCAGCTTTATTTAACTTTCAGTCTGAAACTCAAGGGTTTCCTACATCCATAATTCACAACTTGTGAGGATTGTTAGGAGAGTTTTTCTCTGCTCCTTGAGCAGGAAACATGATGCCAGTAACTTACAAATAAGCCTGTAAGACTGCTTCCTGATTCCCAGCCTGCCTCACATCAACAAGGTTTGTCCAAGCTCTCTTAAGAGCACTGGCTATTTTGAGAGATATTGTTCTTCATTTTGTATGCTACTCTAAGGAATTTTTTAGATGAATTACTTTAAAGTGGCAGTAGAGAATGGATGCT
>NW_011185701.1:0-531 GCF_000146605.3 Meleagris gallopavo | reverse complement strand
CAGTTCCAGTGGGTGTAATGAAACACTTCAGGGGAGTTATCCATATGACTTGACACCTAGAGGAACACTGGATAATTGCCACCTACAATTTTGAAAAGATGGATGACTAACAAACTCAACTGCCAGTCAAGGAGACAGTTTTGTGGGATGGATGATTCATAAGAGAACAGCATCACTTTTTCTGTTTTTCACCTTTTTTTTTTTTTTTGTCCAACCAATGAAGGTGGCAAACACAGGCAAAATCACGGCTAGTAGACGAACAACCACAAGCACGGGGGATATATTCTAAACTGTTGACTACTATATTCAATTATTTCTGGGCAATACTGAACAAAGGAGGACCCAAATCTGAACCGGTGTTCTGAGCACACTCCAATGAGGCTGATACTTGTAAAGGACTTTTCTTTAGGATCCATGATCAACTGAAAGTGCTGTAAGACAACACAGTATGTTCAGGAGGTCCTAAGAATCAGAGAAGATTGTTAAAATGGGAAAGAAGATTGAAGATGAATGTGAGCATCACTTTTTCCA
>NW_011185700.1:0-649 GCF_000146605.3 Meleagris gallopavo | reverse complement strand
AAAGTTTACAAACCTGATCCTGCATCGCTTGCATAACATGAGCTTGAGCAGATTTAATTCAGAGTGAAAACGTTATATGAATTGCTCCCATTTTCTTTGAACAATTTAGAAGAAGAGCTACAGAGGGTCTTCTGATAAATGGGATAAAAAGACATACCCAACACTGATAATGTGTAGTTGAGTCGTTCTGCAGACTGGATGAGCGCATCTCCAAGAAGCTCTCCTGCTTTCAAAGATGTTATGAGTTTTACTGGCAATGCTTTGTGCTTTCCTGTCTCACCAGCAGAGCAAAAAATATCAACCAATGCAAATCATAGCAGGTACAGAAAAGAAACCTCTGCATTCCAGTCCTACACCCTCACTCAAAAATCATGCAGCTTTACACTTTTTACTTTCTGAAACCTAATGGTATTCATAGACAAACAGCAATGGATGATTTCAAGAAGACTTTTGCCCTGCAGCTGCTCAAATATTGTTACTACTCTTTTTTTGTTTGTTTTCTTGAAAAAGCTAAAGGAAAAGCAAGAGAGGAAAAGGTGAAGATCCAACACTTTAATGACAAATGGCATTGAACGTGTGGGAGTTGCCTGCTCATCCGTGGAATTGGCTGAAACTTTGAGCAATCAGCTGTTGGTTTGATTTTTTTATT
>NW_011185699.1:0-408 GCF_000146605.3 Meleagris gallopavo | reverse complement strand
ACATACAGTCCAAAATGGGATTCAGGCCAGAATCCCCTCACCTTCTAAATCCCACTGGCATTTTCCGATAAAGGGGGGTTGTGGGAAGCAGGAGGCTCCTCCTGGCTGCTTCTTCCACTGCTTCCAATGGTCATGGATGTGGTGTCCACAGGCGCTGACCCAGAGGAGACGATCCTGAACGCATTCAAGGTGTTTGATCCAGAGGGCAAAGGGCTGAAATCTGCCTAGTGAGTGCAGGGGAGTTTGAGGGGAGGGAGGGTTTGCGTTGAGGCTTCCTCAGTACCCACCACACTCTCTCATTTGCAGCATCAAAGAAATGCTGATGACACAGGGCGAGAGGTTTTCCCAGGAAGAGGTATGTGCTCCTGCCCCAACCTCCATCCCTGCCCATTCCCATAGGTTGATCCT
>NW_011185698.1:0-505 GCF_000146605.3 Meleagris gallopavo | reverse complement strand
TGCAAGTGAAAACCAAAGTGATATCTACTGTTAGTTGAGACAGAGCCAGGAACTCATGATATTTACAGTCCAAATAAATGTTTATTATGTTTTGCAACAAATTCTCTGATTCTGTGTAATCTTTTTGTAACCATCCACTGAAGAACTGATATTAAGCACATACAGGCATGAAATGGCTTGTACTGTTTTCACAGGATTTCTTTTGATTGTGTTATCTGAAAGAAAAACAAACATTCAAAAAAAATCAGACACTGTCAGGCCCCACATCTGTTAAGCTTCAGTAGATTTGCTTAGGTCTCCAGAGTCCATCCTGTATTGATTTAAACATACATGTTCCTATATTTATATAAAGTCTCTCGAAAGTGAGAGAACAAAACTCTGGGCCCTACTCTAGGAGGTATACCCAAACCTAGACTTCCAAGAAGAAGCACTTAAGGGCTTATGTCCTTGATTTCGGTATATGTTCCACCAAATTAAGTGTTCAAACTTTCTGGAGAACTGGAAT
>NW_011185697.1:0-481 GCF_000146605.3 Meleagris gallopavo | reverse complement strand
CCGCTCCATAATCTTTCCCTCTTGCATCTGCACAAGGGAAAATGGAATCTGAGACTTTTCCATTGATGGGGATGCTCTATAAACTACGGTCCAATCGCTGTGGGATGGGGCATCCACCAACATCCACTGAAACTGATCAACTGTCCACTAGTGTCCATCCATCATGGGATGAGACATCCACCAAAATCCATTGATGGGGATGATCCATCAACCACGTCCATCCACCATGGGATGAAGCATTCATCACCATCTACTGCTGGGGACGATCTGTCTACTGATGTCAATCCATCATGAAATGGGACATGAATCACTACCCACTCCATTCCATCTCCTGGAGATGAGGATGTCCATCATCACCTGCTATACCCCAGTGCCCCTCACCCTGGCATCGGCGTTCTGCGTGGCCTCCCTGATCTTGGCCACCCACTCGCTCAGCTCCTCCTGTGTGTCAGCGGCCACGTCCAGTGACTGGGCTGCGTGG
>NW_011185696.1:0-523 GCF_000146605.3 Meleagris gallopavo | reverse complement strand
AATTTCCTTCAGACATTACTCGCAGCCATAGCTCCTTTCTGCTCTCTGCTGCCTTTACAGCAAACTATACTTTTTTTCAAAAACTCCCTTTTTTTTTAAGAGTTTATCAATATGGATCACTCTTGATATTGACCACTGAATTTGGCAGCTAGAGATGCTTGAAGATGTTACTTTACATCATCAAGCATGTATTACGCCACTATCCATAGCATTCATCTGCGTTTCAGGGCTTTGGTATGCTTCATGTAAATTAGAATCACAGAATCATAGAATCATATAATTATATGAGTTGGAAAAGACCCTTATAGGTCATCTAGTCCAACTCCCCTGCAACGAAAAGGGACACCTACAAGGTTAATCAGTGCTCAGAGCCCCGTCCAAACTGACCTTGAGTGTCTCCAGGGACACCACCTTTTTGGACAACCTGTGCCAGTACCTCGCCACCCTTATCATGAAAAACATTTTCCTTATATCCAGTCTTTTAGTTTGAAACCATATTCCCTTATCCTATCAAATTAGACAA
>NW_011185695.1:0-510 GCF_000146605.3 Meleagris gallopavo | reverse complement strand
GCTGGCTGCATGAATTCTGCTCTGCATTGCTTTCATTTCTCTCATTCAGATGGGACTCTAAATTTGCTAAATGATTAATTGAGCGCTGTTGGGCAAAGTGTTTGCTCAGAGTATTTTGCAGCCCTGTGGTGGGACTGTGCCTGTCACAGGGCAGAGATTTCTGCTCTTTTCCCCTCTCTTCTTGCCTAGTTTAGAGCTTATTTTGAGGCTAGGTCAGTGTCAACTTAACTTGTGTACATTGCTGTAACATACCCAGGGGTTTTTGCACTCATGGAGGGAGATCTCGCATCACTAATTTTTTATTATTTTTTATTATTTTGTCTGTACCTTATTTTGTCTGTTTATTATTTTGTCTGTACCTTTTTAACAAAATCCAGCTGGGTGTGGAAGCTCCTTCAGTTGGCATCCGTGTCAAGATTTGCTTTTTGACTTTCCCAATGATCATGTTGTCCAGTCCCCAAACCTCCTGATGGTCCCTTTTGGAGGAAGAGGGACACCAGCTCCCTCCTG
>NW_011185694.1:0-541 GCF_000146605.3 Meleagris gallopavo | reverse complement strand
GCTTATTTTGAGGCTAGGTCAGTGTCAACTTAACTTGTGTACATTGCTGTAACATACCCAGGGGTTTTTGCACTCATGGAGGGAGATCTCGCATCACTAATTTTTTATTATTTTTTATTATTTTGTCTGTACCTTATTTTGTCTGTTTATTATTTTGTCTGTACCTTTTTAACAAAATCCAGCTGGGTGTGGAAGCTCCTTCAGTTGGCATCCGTGTCAAGATTTGCTTTTTGACTTTCCCAATGATCATGTTGTCCAGTCCCCAAACCTCCTGATGGTCCCTTTTGGAGGAAGAGGGACACCAGCTCCCTCCTGTAAGTATACCAGATGCAACATTGAGACTGTTTGCCATCAAGAAAAAGATGTGGAGATAATGGCCCTTGCTGCTTATAAAAGGAAAGCCCTGCAGGATCCCCAGCCTCCAACACAGTCACAAGTGTTTATTTTATTTATTTTTAACAGTCTGTGCTGGCTCCCAGCTTAACAGCATTAAAGACTGGTCTAGGTCATCTTCCAGCATGAGTGCTTTTCTGGGCATCCC
>NW_011185693.1:0-601 GCF_000146605.3 Meleagris gallopavo | reverse complement strand
ATGTGCAGACAAAGGTTACTTGGACATGGAGAACCAGCAACTGATTGAGAACAAAATCCAGGGGCTTTTGTGTAGGTTTGGCTGTAACACCAAGGTGTTTCTGGAGTGCTCTTTAACAGAGGGAAGGAGACTGCTGTTAAGAATTGGTTATGTTGTGTATCAAAGATGAAGCGATTGCAGTTAAATGGATCTTACGGTACAACTTACAAAGAGAAAAGGATACAGGAACTCAAGTGAAAGATAATGAATGAAACTTGAAACCCTGAGTGCTTAAAACCTGGAGGTTTTGCTTCAAGGGCTTCCCTAGGCACTAGACAACCATGGTAGGTGAGGAGTAAACCACAATGTGCTCAGATTTGGGACGGTAATGGGCTGGCACCAAAGCCATCATCAGTGCCCCCTGCACAGCTTGCTTCATGCTTGGGGATGGGTGCATAGCACTATAAATCCCAAGGGTGTTGTTTCTGATTTAGGAGAGGTTCAGGCTGTGTATTAGGAAACAATTTTCCTCGGAAAGGGTGGTGGTGATGTAGCACAGGCTGCCAAGGGAGGTGATGGAGTCACCGTCCATGGAAGTGTGGCAGAGCCATGGAGATGTGGC
>NW_011185692.1:0-821 GCF_000146605.3 Meleagris gallopavo | reverse complement strand
ACCAAGGAGCGGCTCTCAAGGAGTGATAACGGAGCAGAAGACGCTCCGCCATTCGCCTTGCTGGCTTTGACGAAAATCAAGATGACAACAATGCCCCAATCCTTTTTCTAGTTTCTGAGCTGGAAAGAAAAGGATACCCAGTTTTCTAGATGGCTTTCTTTTCCAGATTCTCTGACATCCGCTAACGTGTCCTTATGCTTGTGCTGGGGATGCACCGAAGGAAAGGCTAAGAGATGTGAATTTCCCGCTGAAGGGATCTCTACCACTTCATGAGCTCCTGTGAAGGGTGAGCGTAGGAGCGTCCATTCTTGAAGGCAATGCCAGCCCTTGAAATGCAAAAGCATCCTCTTGAAACTGAGTGTGAGATGAATAAAGCAAGTGACTTTTCCACACCACGAAAGAGAAGTGCTTTCTACTTCACTGCTGCAGACGATTAAGGAAAACAATTGCGTTCTGACAACACGCATTGACATTTTAAAATGAAAAAGAAATGAAGAACAGATTCTGGGAGGTTTGCCATTAATGATAATAGATTTCTCTGAACGGGAGCCTTTTCAGAAGTCCGATTCTGTTTTTCTTATACCGGCAGCCACTCCGCAGTGACAGACAGTGTGTCAGAAGAGTTCAGGGGGTGACCTGGGGACTGAAGTGCAGTCTTTAATTCCTCTTTGAATACAGAAAAGACAAAGGTGAGAAAAAAATGAGTTTAAGTACGAGGTAACCACACTTCCCTGGTAGCACAGTCCTGGCCTGGTGTTTGGTTGGAGCACATGCAGTGAAGGGAGAGCTTTGGGACGAATATAAAATTCATTGCAGTTTGG
>NW_011185691.1:0-479 GCF_000146605.3 Meleagris gallopavo | reverse complement strand
GGAGTTGTGTTTGGAACACGCAACAGGCTCAGATCTACCAGAGAGAAGCAAAGACCATGTATGTAAATGGGCCTCCATGGACCATTGTGTGAAATCGATACAGAAAGCAAACTGCCAGAAGTCTCCTGTTTCAGTGCTGTACTGAAATATTTACAGTATCTTTGTCTTCACAGTATCTTTGTCTTTGACAGATTAACCGGGAGAATAATGACAGCGATACAGAAATACAGCAGTGATTAAATGGAGTGAAATCCTGAGCCACTGAAGCCAAAAGGAGATTTCTGAGTGGGAGCTGGACTAGATCGTTCTGCCCTACTCCTTCACAGGCATTTTATATATATTGCTTTTAGACCATGCCCCAGAAACTGCTGCTGCACCTGAAAGCATGCAGTTTCAAAGAGAACAAAAAGCAGAAATCTTCAACTCACCTCTTTTCCTCAGGAGAAAAAGAACTCTTTCATTTTTAATGTAACTTTCTG
>NW_011185690.1:0-1027 GCF_000146605.3 Meleagris gallopavo | reverse complement strand
TGAAACTGTCGATGTTCTATCGCAGAACAACCAAAGGCTTCCAAACCGTTAGCAGACTTCTCTGACTTTGTGCATCACATTGAAAAAAAAACAAAAACACATTCATTTCATAGCCCACTTATAAAATACAGAAATGTTAGTGAGTGCTGCTTCTTCATACAGCAGCAGGAGTCACAGAAAGACTAATGTTTCCTAATATCACTCAAACATTCTGTGGTACAGTCAAGAATTGAATGGAGGTCTCCTGAATTCCCATTCACAGCAAGCTGCTTTGCTTTCATCCAATAAAACCTGACTGCCAGAGGCTATTGCAGGGTGGCCTAAATTAAGGGAAGCCTGAGGTAATTTTGATTTGTGTCATAAGGTCAAAGCAGTCTCTATTGCTTTGTTAGTACAGTGGTGGCAAGGTCACTTCTAATATTTCTTCTTGTTGCTCAAGTGAGCATAGCCTTGTGAGTCCTAAACACTGAATACTCATATGGTCAGATTTATTTGCCACTAGAAAGCCTTTAACAAGAATTTATGCTAACAAAGTTCAGTCTAAGGTTGTTCATGAATTCTTCATAATTTGTGGTATATGAATGCTTGTACCACGTTTCCACCGTAATGTTGAATATCTAGATTAAAAAAAAAAAAGGTAAATAGTCAGTAGGTTTATTCAATTTAAGAGGATTTATTCTCTGATGAACAGTACTTCCAAAGTGCTGGTAGGAATGTAAATGCAAAGGAATTGTAGGAATTGTAAACAGCAAATAGTGAGATATATATGAATAGTTATTTTGAACTGCCGCTTAAAATTTGAAAATATGCTTTTGCATAGACTTTAGAAATATTTGACAGACTCCACCTTGTCAACAGTTCTGTTGGCCTGGTTCGGCTGGTTCAGCCCGGTTCCATGACGAGCGGGGCAGAGGGATCTGCAGATCCAGATTTTGCCTCCAGAAAAAGGGAACAGGGGACCCAAAAAATAATTAAAAACAGTGGTAACAATCTGAGAAGAAAGAACTAACTTACTAAATATGATATT
>NW_011185689.1:0-812 GCF_000146605.3 Meleagris gallopavo | reverse complement strand
GAAGGAAATTTTTCTTATTTGGATCCTTCCAGTGTGCTTCTCTGCCTTTGAGATATTTTGAAATAACTTTTATCAATTTTGTGCTGGGAGCAATCAATTGTTAATGGGTGAGTCTTGGCGTCAGCAATTTAGAAATGCTATAACTCTTAGCTGTAGTAAATGGCACAATGGCTTCTATCAAGTGTCTGTGAAGTGACGCCCAGTAGAAGAGGAAGGGTAATGCCAGAGGTGCCCTTATAGGATTGGAGAATGGCTGCATCCAGTTTTGACAAGTTAGGTGTATGTGTTTCTAAAGACATGTTCAATGACAAGTTCTTTGAAATAGCACAGCTTTCGGGCAGCGCATTTTTTGATCTGATCTTTTTCAAATTATCATCACTACCTCCATTTAAAATATGTGCTTACGAAAGTATATTTTAAAATTAAAGATGCAATGTAGATTTGCAGAATTATTATTTTAAATGCAGTGAAATCCCTATAATAGTTCCTAGAGTGAATTGTAATGATCAGCTGTACTACATAAAATCAAGCAGAAAAGAGACTGCAGTGAAAGCACATGATTTCCCAACTTCAGCACAAGAGGTTGCTGAAGACAATACGTTTTTAATTTGTGTATCACACAACAGTTAATCAAGCATGCAGAAATTTATGAGTAGAATAGAAGATAGTCACTGTTTTAAATCTTAAAAGCCAGAAGCCTTTAATGTAAATTAAACAAACCAAAAATGTCATATGTATATCGTGCTTCTTCCCTCCTTTGTAGACCTCCGGCCTATTCAGCCTTAGATACCCAGCCTTACAGAAACCGGATA
>NW_011185688.1:0-562 GCF_000146605.3 Meleagris gallopavo | reverse complement strand
CTAGAAATCAGTTGGGTAATCTCTTTTTCTAGTTGTGAGGTCTTAGGGTAGGACCAGGATTGCTGTACGCAGTTTGCTGCAAAAACACATCTTTTAAAATTTATTTTATTATTTTTAAAATTTCACTTCCTTTTCAACCTGTTCCTAGTATGTATTCCCTGTCATTTCATCTGCATAATAATTATTGCCAAATGCTTATTTTTCTTTTGTTTGCTTCCTTTGTAGCTCGTGGTGGATATACAGCATGAAAATCATTGTCTTAAGGACAGTTGCACTTTGTGTTATTGTTTATATTTCTAAAACCATGATTGTTAGTTTGACCTTCTCTTTGACTTTAGCAACCGATTCAGCTGTTATTCTAGACAGATTGCACCTATTCCCATATCTGTTTATTTGTAACCAGAATATTACACCTAGGTTGTTGTTTTTTAAATCTTTTGGAAATTCATGTTTTAACTAGCTCAAAAACAAAAACAAACAAACAAAAAAACCCCAAAAACAACAACAACAAAAAAAACCAACCTGCTACAAAAGTAGGCATTGTTCACTAGAAATTCCCTTT
>NW_011185687.1:0-534 GCF_000146605.3 Meleagris gallopavo | reverse complement strand
TTTCTTCTTAATGTCCTAGAGCTTGCTTTCAGCCTCCATTCCTAGCAGTGCTGGCAATGCTGCTGGGAATGCTGGGTGGCCTGGCTGCTCATGAGGGCACTGCCTGTGGGACTTGGGGTGTAGGACAGAGCCTGAAGTCTGTCCTGGAGAAAGCTTTCAGGAGCTCAATGATCTTCTTGTTACCATATCCTAGAAATAATCCATCCTTTTCTCAGTCCTATAGGATGGAAAAATTGGAGCAACTGCTACTGTTGTTTTTTTCCAGGAGCATTCTGCAGTCCTCAAGGCAATAAATAATTTTTTGATCAGTTTCTTTGTGAATTATTTTCTGTGACCTGGGGATATTTTGCTCAGAAGAGAAGCCAACAAGTGGTGGTTGGGCACTGGTGGATCTGCTCCATGGTGCAGTGCATTGCTCTTCTGCTGTCAGAGCATCTCCAAGCTTTTTCCCTCCCCTCTGTAGTAGTTTGTCCAGGTTCTTGCCTCCAGTCAATATGTTGCATCAGAAGAGTTTGGGAATGAAATGTCCTTTTT
>NW_011185686.1:0-471 GCF_000146605.3 Meleagris gallopavo | reverse complement strand
AGGTCTACGTGGCCGTGACAGACCGGCCTGACCCCACGGCCCGGGCCCCTCGCCCGCACCTCCAGCCTCCCTGAGCACTCACTGTCCCCTCCGACCAGACGGGAGAACCCTGTCAGGAGAGGCGGGCTGCTGAGCTGGGGAATGTGGATGATGGGCTCCCAACAATGCTGCATGTCCCCAGATCTCACCTTGGCAGACCACAGCAGTGTCATAATCATGAGGGCCATTGTAGGGACCCCAGCCCCGAATGTTACAGTCCCACAGGGCTGCCTCATCTCCATGGCAGTCAATAAAGGCCATCATGATGGGGCCGTCTACTGACCGAAATCGTGAGGCCAAGTAGGCGCCAGCAGCTGAGCCGCAGCCCAGTTGCTGGCATACCACCTCAGCATCATCCATGTCCCAAGCATTGTCAGCCACAGTGCCCCAGCGTCCCCGCAGCTTCACCTCAACTCTCCCCTCGCAGGGTCC
>NW_011185685.1:0-452 GCF_000146605.3 Meleagris gallopavo | reverse complement strand
GCCTTTCATTTCTTTTTGCTTGTCTCTTTCTGCTGCGATAATCTTTCTTACTCTTAAACCTTTAAAATATCGTCTTAACCCCACCACTCTGCTCTCTGTACGTTTGTTGGTTGTACAGTTGGTGTGCCAGCCTGGCCAAAAACACTTTTAAAAAAGAAAATAGAAAAGAAAGGAAAAAAAGTATTACATTTGGAATATCTGTAAATTGGTCTGAGGGGAGAACTTTACTCCCGTAAACAAAACCATCCCTAGGGCAGTATCCCAGGATTTCTGGGCCGCCTTACTATGAACTGGAGACCGTTGATTTGAAATATGGGGTCCCCTGCGTGTTATGGGAAATATCCTGCATTTCACATGGCACGTTATTTTCATGGTTTGACCTAAGATATGTTGGTTACAAAAAGAACAGAAGCTAGCTGCTTCTACTGTGACATAGCCACTGTTAAATGCTT
>NW_011185684.1:0-834 GCF_000146605.3 Meleagris gallopavo | reverse complement strand
TTTTACTCTTCAGAGTTTCTAGGTATATTGGGATACTGGTGTCCATTTATACCTCATTTAGTGCAGCTGCTCAGGCCATCATACAGACTCACGAAAAAGGGGCAGCTATGGGACTGGGGCAGAACAGAACGGGACACTTTCCAACAGGCAAAACTGGCAGTTAAACAAGCCCAGGCATTGGGTATATTCAATCCTACCATCCCAGCCGAGTTGGATATTCATGTCACTCAGGATGGCTTTGGCTGGGGCCTGTGGCAATGCCAGAGTTCTGTTCGGACCCCCATTGGATTCTGGTCCCAGGTCTGGCATGGAGCAGAAGAAAGATATAGTATGACTGAAAAACAGTTATTGGCTGCCTACTCCACATTACAAGCGGTACGGCCGATAACCCAAACAGCTGAAATCATAGTTAAGACCACCCTGCTGATTCAGAGGTGGGTAGAAGATCTGACCCACATTCCTAAGACGGGGTAGACCAGGCACAAACAGAGGCAGGATGGGTCGCCTATCTCAGCCAGAGAAGTAGTCTGTCTTCATCACCACTAAAAGAAGAACTCCAGAAGATCCTAGGCCCACTGACGTATCATGGTGATGCACCAAAAGAAACATTGGTTACTCCACCAGAGAAGAGTCCTGTTCAGGAGGGGAAATATCCTATCCCTGAAGATAGGTGCCTCATACGCAGATGGGTCCAGCAAAGGCAACCTGAGCAAGTGGAGAGCGATAGCATACCATCCTTCCACCGAGACAATCTGGTTTGACGAGGGGGATGGTCAGAGCAGCCAATGGGTAGAACTGCGAGCCGTGTGGATAGTATAACCAAGGAACCTGGTG
>NW_011185683.1:0-507 GCF_000146605.3 Meleagris gallopavo | reverse complement strand
GGTTAGGCATATGGAATGCAGTTAAACACAGGACTGCACACGGCTACCATGTTTCTGGTCACCAAGCCCTACAGTCACCGGGAAATGACAAAGCAGACACACTGGCCCAAGTTCGATGGATTGAGAATTCACCATCTGAGGAACATCACCCGTTGGTTACATCAGAAGCTACGGCATGCTGGACAAAAGACAATGTGGGCAGCTGCTAAAACATGGGGGCTGCCTGTGCAACTATCTGACATCGCCCAGGCATGCTGACACTGCTACGCTTGCTCCAAGATGAGACCGAGATCGTTGCCTGAAACCACAGCCCATCTTGCTAGAGGACACAATCCTCTCCAGCGATGGCAGGTTGATTACATTGGGTCCCTGCCTCAGTCTGAGGCGGCGAGATATGTCCTGACCTGCATCAACACTGCAAGTGGGCTACTGCAGGCTATCCAGTACCGAGAGCAAACCAGGCATATACTATTAAGGCACTTACTAAGCTGCTGTCTGCCTACAGGA
>NW_011185682.1:0-1285 GCF_000146605.3 Meleagris gallopavo | reverse complement strand
ATTTTAGCTAGTTTAGACAGGTTAGCTTTACAATCCTGTGTGCTTCCTGTGTACAAACTCTCCGATTTGAGAATTTTCTGTAAATAATAACAGAATTTAAAAGTGCAATTCCAATTTTTCAGACTTGAATTTGATATTTATATAAATTACATTATTTCTGAGAACTATTCTATAACTCTATTGAGAGGTGAAGGAAAATACATTGACTTTAACCAGAATGAGAATGTTTTCTTCCAGTAGGATTCCTTACACTGTATTTGTTGACTAGGACTTAATAGTCAGTAAGTCTTTATAATTTTCTCAATTATTATTTGCTAATGAAGTGATAGAACTATATTTCAATTTATTTTTAAAAATGAAAACAGAAGACTAAACATCTTTGTAGATGTTTGATTTTTCTTGTCACTTCCAATAGAACTGGTAGCAAAAATCATTGCAAATGTTTACCTGTTAACTTCTGATTTGTGTTAAATGAATGTAATGTCAGTACAAACACAGCAGATGGTTTGTGGGTAACAGCCACCCTCGTAAAAGAGGAAATTAAAAACCCAAGGGCCAGATGGAGCAATGAACTATAGAGTCTTTCATCACTAAAAGTAGAGTGCTGACAAATTGGTGCCTAAACATTCTAGAGATGTAGACAGGATTGCACTTCTCTCTCTGATTTTATCCCCAGCCTGTTGTTGCTTAGATTTCTTCTCTTGCTTTAAATATATTAATTTTCTTCTTCCTTATTGGCAGCTAGATTGATAACTAGTTAAAGTAGTTATTATTTACAAGGACTCACAGCACTTCCTTCTACCTGTTTTACTAGGCTATTTTATCATAGAATCATAGAATGGCCTGGGTTGAAAAGGACCACAATGATCATCTAGTTCCAACCCCTTGCTATGTGCAGCATCACCAACCAGCAGATCAGGCTGCCCAGAGCCACATCCAGCCTGGCCTTGAATGCCTGCAGGGATGGGGCATCCACAGCCTCCTTGGGCAACCTGTTCCAGCGTGTCACCACCCTCTGTGTGAAAAACTTCCTCCTAATATCTAACCTAAACCTCACCTGTCTCATTTTAAAACGATTCCCCCTTGTCCCATCACTATCCATCCTCGTAAACAGCTGTTTCCCCCTCCTGTTTATACTCTCCCTTCAGTACTGGAAGGCCACAATGAAATCTCCCTGGAGCCCTCTCTTCTCCAAGATAAACAAGCCCAGTTCCCTCAACCTTTCCTCCATAGGAGAGGTGCTCCTGCCCTCTGGTCATTTTAGTGGCCCTCCTCTGGACCCTCT
>NW_011185681.1:0-526 GCF_000146605.3 Meleagris gallopavo | reverse complement strand
CAGTAGACTGTTACTCTTGCTTTTAAATACAGCTCTGTTCCTTTAAAGATGCAGGAGATTTGCTGCTTGGCTGAACACTGGCTTAAATCCCAGCCATTTACTACACAACCTTACTCCTTTCTACTCTGATTCTTGCTATGCCAGTAGCTAACGTCATCAGATGACATGCTGTAGTGTTTTTCTTTCCACACTGCTTCACAGAGTTTTATTGCTCAGCCACTGACAGAAGTATTTTTGACTGATATTTTCATTGACCCAAAGAATCTTTTTCTAAACCTCACAGTACTGTTGAATCCAGTTCTAGAACCATGAATAGTGATGAAGAAATTATTACACTCTAACAGAGTACATTACTTGGAACTGCAGTCATCCACAGACAGGCATGCAAGAGCCACACACGCTCTTTTATCTTCTGAAATTGGCAGTTCTAACAAAACATCTCAAGTGCAGATAATTTAAGGAAGCAATTCCCAACCAGCTAATATATGTGTAATTTAAGTACTTAAAGTAACCTTTAAATGATTAC
>NW_011185680.1:0-433 GCF_000146605.3 Meleagris gallopavo | reverse complement strand
TAGATCTAAGACTTAGAGAAAGGCAAAAATAAGGAAGCAGTAGAAGAAAATAAAGTGTAAGTGAAATATTTGAACACAGAATTCCTCAAATACTAGGCAAAGTGCAGATTAGAGTGAGGAAAACAAGGCTCTATAAAGTTCTATGAAAAGCCAAGTCTCCCAGTGGGCCTCACAATGGCAGAATAGAAGAGGACAATCATTTCCCTCACTCTGCTGGCCATTCCACTTTTGTTGCAGCCCAGGATACAGCTGGACTTTTGAGCTGCAAGCACACACTGCTGCCTCATGTCAAGTTTTTAATCCACCATGACCTCCAAGTCCTTCTCCCCAAGACTGCTCTCAATAAATTCATTTCCCAGTCTATATAAAAACATACCTCTGATCACCTGGATCCAACACCTTGCACTTGGCCTTGTTGAACATCATTAAGTTC
>NW_011185679.1:0-660 GCF_000146605.3 Meleagris gallopavo | reverse complement strand
CCACCTTTTTGATATATTTCTCTGCTGTGTACTTCTAAATGGACCCTAATGAGAAAAAAGACTTCTTCAAAACTCTACAGTTCTTTCAGTAATTTTTGGCACAGAGGTAGACACACACACAAGAAAAATCTCAAATAGTAACAAACTTTGAATGAAAAAAAAATTCAGATCTAAAGCCAACTTTATAAGTCAAAGTAGCAGTGCAGGACAAGGTGACCAAATCTACTGTATTCTATGCACAGTCTAAAAAGTATATAGCTGAAAGTCCTCCCTTTTCAGGTCTTCAACCTACTAAGCCACTTCAACTGACTCTTTCTCTGCAACAGAATCACTGTTAGAAAAAAAATTCTTGCAATTATTTGATAGGCCTCAATGGCAGGCAGTGTTCATTTTTTTCTTTTGTTCAGAGGATAAATAGTTATGTTCTCTGGAAATAAAATCATCTCAGTAAGTGTCAGAAAATAGTTTGTGTGGCTGAAACTTTCCTAGATATAGGAACAAACTAACATGAATTACTAGAATAGGTTTTCTACATTCCCTATTTTCCTATATTCTCCACATATACAGTAACTATTTATGGTATGATTTACAGAGCAACATCATCATGGCATTACAGGGACCAATTCAGTCCATGATGAAAATCTAGAATATAGTTCATAG
>NW_011185678.1:0-538 GCF_000146605.3 Meleagris gallopavo | reverse complement strand
TTATCCTCATTTCTGCTCACCAGTGACTAATACAAAGGATGGTGAGCACTTTGCTCATCAAATCCAATCAGTTTCATGGGGTCAGGGTTAGTTACTCTTTACTGTTAATATTTACGTATTTAGTCATTTTTATTATCCACGTGATTCTTTTTTCTTTTTCTTTTTTTCATCTGAAAGTAAACAGAACAAACCACAGCACTATAAAGCTTCCAGGACCATCCTTGCTCCTGAAGCAATCCAGAGACACACCTCAGAACTGGTTGAGTTTTGTCCTTCTCAATCCATTAGCAACCTGTTATAGAACAAGACAAGCATAAAACTAGCTCATCTTGTCCTCTCCATTTCTGCCTTCCTTTCACTGATATGTCCTTGGACCAATTTTGCTCCCTGCTGATATGAGTGCATTCTCCATGAACAGAGCTGTTCCAAGTATTCCTGGTATGGTCTTACCCATACCTTCTACCAGGACAGGAGTACTTCCCTGTCTGCGGTTGGACTCACAGTGATAAATCAGTCATTTGTAACAAGCACTATAACT
>NW_011185677.1:0-1000 GCF_000146605.3 Meleagris gallopavo | reverse complement strand
CTAGAAATGAAACTTGAATTTTAGTAGAGATTGAAGTGAGAGCTTCAATTCCTGATCAAGTGATGGAACTGCTTAGTTAAGGAGGGGAGAGAATACATATCTATAGAAGAAAAATTGCCATGAGTAAAGGAAAAGAGAAGGTTGTCCCTCTTCTTATGTGTTAACATTCAGGAAAGAATTTTCTTTAAAATGTTGGGTGATAAATTGAGAATAGTTATTGTGGTGGCATTGGATTTTTTTTCTTGTGAAAACTTAATTGCTGAAGTTTATTAGAAAAGTTGATTTTACTCATTTTATCAGTTCAGTTCATTGGTAGTTTGTGAGTTCTGACTTTGGAAGTTATTCTGGAATATTTTATGTAATTATGCATCTGAAAAACCTTGTACTGTTCTTCTTGAGCTTGCCTTGTGGTAGTGCTGTTTGATAAATCCTATTTGTTGTTTTGACAACAAGTAGTTAGTTACTAGTGTCTCTGTGTATCACTCAAGACCTTAAGTTTCTATTGTTTTCTCTTCATCCACATTGCAAGTTTGTCTCATAAATAAATTGACAGTTTTAGTGCTGAACAAGACTGAGGAAGTATACGAAAATGGTGTGTAACATCATAAAGCTACTGTTGCTTCGGGCTTGAGATTGTAGGTTCCTGAGCACTGAATATGCTGTCGAGAACCTAGATGCTGCTTAACTTCAGCTGAAAGAGCTAGGTTTTTGTGTGATTCTTTGTTACTGTGACATAGTTTCTTGGCAGCTTGGGGTTTAAGTGCTAATGGCAAACATATGAGCAGTCTAAATGTTTAAGCTATTTGAAGTTCATATAGTAAAATTTCAAAGGTAGTTACCAGTTGCTTTGGAAGCCTTAGGAAGAAGCTTTTTCTGTTTTCACTCTGTCAGCCTATCTAGAGTTAGATGGTCACCCACTGGATAAGCCTTTTGTGTTGAACATGAGTTCTGTTGACATCTGAGATGGCTGCATAGAATTACTTTATATACAGAAGAGAAG
>NW_011185676.1:0-873 GCF_000146605.3 Meleagris gallopavo | reverse complement strand
ATCAAACATCAGTACTGCTACTATCACTCCTCCAGGTCTTTGCATGCCATCAAGTAAGAGGTGAACTATTGGGATTGAAAGAAGACAAAATGATGAAGTTATCCTGATGTAAGAAGAAGTTTTAATAAGAAAATCACCACAGATTTCCAGAAACAGTATAACTATTATCAAAGTCATTAGTGTGAAGAGTAAATGCATTTCCTCTTGATCTGAAGCTGTGATTCACTGCAGAGAATATAGGTGTCCTAAGGAGAAGAGCCATATCCTTTCCAAGCAAAAAATATATTCTCAATGTTATTTTCAGATTCCCTTTACAGTACCTACTGATCAATGTGAGATTTATTTTCAGATAAACAGTATGGGCGGCATAGTATCCACTCCAAAATATGAAAATTCAAATTGCTTAATTCCTTTTCCCTGTAATACCCTCACGTAGTCCACAAAAGTAACATTAATCAGTTCTAGGGTGCCTTTTACCCTGCTGGCACAAACCCTTTCCCAAAACAAGATTTGCTACACTATACCAGAACATGATGGGAAATGATGGGACTCCAAAAATTTTAATTACCCCATATGCCCAGCAAAGAGCAATCCACTCTCAAAGTGTCTTGTAAACTCTTTGTTGGGAGAAAAACAGACTAAGACACATGTTTCTCACTGTGCAGTAGTCTTAACTTGTGCCTAGATAAGAGTACTATTTGTTTTATTACATGCATTTTTGGGACCTTTTTAAACATACAGAATAAAGTTTGTGCTTGTGAATTAAAAATAACCACATATGTTACTTTTCTCCTGAATCTGAAAGTACAAC
The DNA here is from genome assembly GCF_000146605.3 of Meleagris gallopavo. Classification (NCBI taxonomy): domain Eukaryota; kingdom Metazoa; phylum Chordata; class Aves; order Galliformes; family Phasianidae; genus Meleagris; species Meleagris gallopavo. The sequence goes on along the minus strand of NW_011185676.1, from coordinate 62 downwards.
TGAAATAGTTCGTTTTTCAAATACTGACTCAGTGGCATTTCTTGGACCTCTGCTCAAATTTG
>NW_011185675.1:0-571 GCF_000146605.3 Meleagris gallopavo | reverse complement strand
TGTCTCCGAGGAGGAAGGTGAGTGCAGAGCGTTCCCGCAGCGGATGTGCCTCTGCCACGTGCAGCTGTCACCCTGCTAACGTGCTTGGGGTGATAATGCCCTTGTCCCCATTGCAGGGTGCAGGCTGTGCCAGCGGGCAGAGCACGACCCTGACATCTACGGAGACACGTGCCGTCAGGACGGGCTCTGCGTCCATGAGAACTGCCTGGTGAGCCCCAACCCCAGGCCCCCAGCCCCCAGCCCCGTGCCAGCCGCTGCACCCCACATGCAGTAACAGGTCCCCGGTTGCCTCCTGCAGTACCACGCCAGCGGGCTGTACCAGCGCGGCGCTGACGATGAAGGATTCTTCGGATTCCTCTTTCCTGACATCGAGCAGGAGCTGCAGCGCGTGGCACAGAAGGTGAATAGGGCGACGTGTCCCCACCTCGTCCCTGTGCCACGTGGCTGGGAGACTCCAGCAGAGCCCTCCTTGTCCAGAAAGACCCATCGCTGCACAAATCAGAACTGATTAGTGCTGCGGGGTCCCTAGCCACGTGGCCCACCGGATCATCCTTGTGCTCTGCTGGGCAAG
>NW_011185674.1:0-576 GCF_000146605.3 Meleagris gallopavo | reverse complement strand
TTGGCTCCAGCACAAGAGGCTGCGACGCTCCATGGACACGCGACGCTCAGCTGCCTGCACAGCCCATGGAAGCCCCTCAGCCACTCCACCCTGCCAGCCTCTCAACAACAGCAGCCTTGCTGGTTGAACCACCACAAGAGAGTTTGCTGATGTGCCGGAGCACTGCAGGGCGCGACATCAACACTGCCTGACTCTCCTGCCTGCTCTTCCCTGCTGAGCTGCTGCTTCCTCTACAAGAGTGAGCGATGGGAGCCCAGCCAAGATTCCAGCACCCTGGAAGATGCCATGGGCTACTGCAGGGAGCTGAGACAAAGGCTTTTGATAGTCCAAGTCATTTATCTTGGCATCGACACTCCTAACTCCGTACTGGACTGCTGCATCTGACTGTGACTGCTGCCCAGAGAAGCCACAAATGCCCCATTCCTGGACGTGTTCAAGACCAGCTTGAAGAGAGCCCTGGGCAACCTGGACTGGACCGCACCTGGAGGATGGTGACCCTGCCTGTGCCGGGGGTTGGAACTCGATCCTTAGGATCCCTTCCAACCCAAGCCATCCTATGATTTTATACGTCAAACT
>NW_011185673.1:0-478 GCF_000146605.3 Meleagris gallopavo | reverse complement strand
GTTTGCTGATGTGCCGGAGCACTGCAGGGCGCGACATCAACACTGCCTGACTCTCCTGCCTGCTCTTCCCTGCTGAGCTGCTGCTTCCTCTACAAGAGTGAGCGATGGGAGCCCAGCCAAGATTCCAGCACCCTGGAAGATGCCATGGGCTACTGCAGGGAGCTGAGACAAAGGCTTTTGATAGTCCAAGTCATTTATCTTGGCATCGACACTCCTAACTCCGTACTGGACTGCTGCATCTGACTGTGACTGCTGCCCAGAGAAGCCACGAATGCCCCATTCCTGGACGTGTTCAAGACCAGCTTGAAGAGAGCCCTGGGCAACCTGGACTGGACCGCACCTGGAGGATGGTGACCCTGCCTGTGGCCGGGGGTTGGAACTCGATCCTTAGGATCCCTTCCAACCCAAGCCATCCTATGATTCTATACGTCAAACTGTTATTCCTTTGGATTGTTTTCCATATCAAAATAACATCACA
>NW_011185672.1:0-1006 GCF_000146605.3 Meleagris gallopavo | reverse complement strand
CAGAGGACGTTGAATCGTGGGAGTGCAGCGGCTGCAGCGGTGTGGGCACCGGTAAGAAAAGCAGCACGGCGACGCGGTCCCCATAGACACGTGGCCATACGTCCTCGGGACAAGTCCTCCCCGTTGGAGCCACCATGGGCACAGAGATGTGCGCCTGCGCTCATCTCCGTGCACCTTACAGCCCCTTCAGCGTCAGCCGCAGTGCAGTGATCCCTGCACAGCACCCAGCTCCTGGCACTTTGGCTCCAGCACAAGAGGCTGCGACGCTCCATGGACACGCGACGCTCAGCTGCCTGCACAGCCCATGGAAGCCCCTCAGCCACTCCACTCTGCCAGCCTCTCAACAACAGCAGCCTTGCTGGTTGAACCACCACAAGAGAGTTTGCTGATGTGCCGGAGCACTGCAGGGCGCGACATCAACACTGCCTGACTCTCCTGCCTGCTCTTCCCTGCTGAGCTGCTGCTTCCTCTATAAGAGTGAGCGATGGGAGCCCAGCCAAGATTCCAGCACCCTGGAAGATGCCATGGGCTACTGCAGGGAGCTGAGACAAAGGCTTTTGATAGTCCAAGTCATTTATCTTGGCATTGACACTCCTAACTCCGTACTGGACTGCTGCATCTGACTGTGACTGCTGCCCAGAGAAGCCACAAATGCCCCATTCCTGGACGTGTTCAAGACCAGCTTGAAGAGAGCCCTGGGCAACCTGGACTGGACCGCACCTGGAGGATGGTGACCCTGCCTGTGGCCGGGGGTTGGAACTCGATCCTTAGGATCCCTTCCAACCCAAGCCATCCTATGATTCTATACGTCAAACTGTTATTCCTTTGGATTGTTTTCCATATCAAATAAACATCACATTTACCTTACGTAAGTTGAATGCAGTAAATTTCCTGCAGAACAAGGTGCAGTTGAAGGGCTCTGTTGCGTGTGTTGTGCTGGGGCCGTGCAGGAATAGAGTCGGCTCCAAACAGTGTCTTGCACTGACATTCATGTCTGCTGAGGTTG
>NW_011185671.1:0-795 GCF_000146605.3 Meleagris gallopavo | reverse complement strand
AGCGTTTTACAATACCAATAACTATACTATACTAATAGTTATAATATCTATTCCCAGCAACAGCCTCTGGTATAAGGACAACTAAAGCTACCCGTGCATTTAGAGTGGATGTCACGCATGTCCTGAAAAGTGAGAGAAAATGTAGTGAGTTTACTAATGTAACATGGACCCCCAAAAGCATTTCCTGGAATTTCCAAACATAAAACATGTTTTCTTCCATTCCGTGGATGTGTTACCGATCTATTGAGCTCCAAGAAGATTTAATTCCTGTGGGTCCCAGGGTATTGTGGTATTGAGACTCCTAAGAAGCTTGAAAGAACAATCACCTGGAATGTCCAATACATTGCAACTACCTGTGGAGTAAGCAGAAAAGTCAGAATCATTGAGAAACAGCATCCCTATAAAACAAGGCTGGAAGGGATCAGTGGCAGAAACAAGCACTAAGCAGAAGTTGGTCCGGCCTGTTGATTGAGCCCAGGTGACCCACATGTTTTGCCACGGGTTGATTTGGTGCAGTTCAGGTAGTGCTTCCGCGCCAAGGGCGAACACTGTGAGCAGGAATCCAAATAGGGCCATCATCTGTGGAAAGACAAAAATAACCTCTTGTCAACGGTTTACGGGCTGGTTCGGCCCGGTTCCGTGACTAGAAGGGCAGAGGGATCCGCGGATCCGTGCCCCCGGAAAAAAGAAATAAGGGACCCCGAAATAATTGAAACAGTGGCAACAATCTGAGGTAAACAAAGTAATTTACTAAATATGGTAATCAACAGAATTTTTATAAGGTAGAGAGAATGT
>NW_011185670.1:0-6517 GCF_000146605.3 Meleagris gallopavo | reverse complement strand
TTACAGCTGTGCCTATAAGCAGTGCCTTGCCAAAGCCTCAGCATAATCTGGTCCATAAGTCTCAAGGCAGTCCCATAGGAAAGGACCTTTAGATCTTCCTCTTCCTCTTGCACACCCTTCCCCTTCCACCCTCTTCTCTTCTCCAGACAGTTCTGCACACAGTCCTTTTTGGACTGGCACGGTGCTGCTGCAGGCACCCAGCAGCTATTTGCCAGATACTGCTGTGTAGTAGGAAGAGGAGTGCTGTGGAGCAATGCTGTCATTCCAGTCTAAATAAGTATCAGGCCACGTTTGACAGGAGCTGCTCTGTATTTGTTAACAGGTGTGAGTGGAGTTGAATGGGATCCAGCTTCCCAGCTGAGCTCCAGGACCAAAGCCCCAGCAACTCGTATGGGTATGCCATGAGTTTTTGCTTCCTTTGAGAGGTGCCAGCTCCTCTTAGTCCTAATGTCAGCCAGGCTTGTCTGCAGGTGTGAGTGAGAATGCACACCTACATGCATGTGCCCTGGCACCACCTGCTCTTCAGTGCACCATCGCAACGACCCCCTTTCACCATCTGCTCTTCAGTGATGCCATTATGCAGTTATGTAGATTGCAGTGTGTGGTGGAAAGTTCTCCTCATTCTTTGGCTGCAGAAGTGTCTCCAGGGAAGGCCAGGGAAGGCCTCAGCTGCCTCCTGTGCTGGAGCCCCACAGGCATCCCCGGGGGTGCCTGTTGTCTTTATTGACTTCACCGAAAAGACCACTCAGTTCAATACTTTGTTTGTCTGAAATTTATCTTAATGCTTTCTGTTAAGGTTCTGAGAGATGGAGAAAGACACGGGAAGGAGGAAAATATCCCCAGACACTGTCCCATATGCTAATGAAAATCATGAAGGACAAGGCAGCACGTGGTGGGTGTATTTCTGTCTGTTCCCTGAAAGACTCGGGAAGTTGAGTTTCTAGAAATATTCATGGGGAAACGGGAAAGGATGAATCAGAGTCCTGCTGTGACTTCTGTGTCTGAAGGCTTGCAGCTTTTTGCTGCTTTCTTTGAAGGAAGGAATTTTGCAACATCTTGCAACTTGCCAAAAATCACACAAGGAGCACTGTGAACAGGAAGCTTGCCTGCAACCTGCTGATCTCCCAGCAGGACAGGTCTTGCTGTCTATGCTTGCAACCTGGAAAGTGTGTAGCACTTAGTTTGTCCCACATAGTGGCACGCAGTTTGGACTAGAAATGAGGAGCATCGCAAAAAGCCCAGGCTTTGTTCCTAAACTTTACTGATGAGTCTAGAGAACTGGTGCCTCCTGAAGTTACCATCTTCCTGATGAGAAGCAGTTACTTACAGTCCCACTCTCTTAACTCCTTTCTAAAGAGACAGACGGAGAGCCAGTGCATAGGGATGCATTTCAGCAAGGCAGCCATCGCACACCGCCCATCCTTCCAGGAGAAACAGAGGCCACACACACAACTGGCGCTCCAGGTAAAGGCTGCTCATAGAGCTCTGTGGCTGTGGCTAGAGGTTACTCCTCTCCCACTGCCCCCAGTTCCCAGGGACTTAGGAACTTTGTCCTTTTGGGAACAAAGCCACCAGAACCACACTCAGCAGATGAGGAGAGGAGATAGGCCCCTCCAACGTACCTCCCTCCCACAGTTCCCGCATTCCAGGGCTTGCTGTGACTCCTTTGAGTGCCCTTCCAGGCACAACAGCGGCCTGGACCGGGATCCCTCCTGTGGCAGTTCTTGCCCATCCTACTCAAAGCAGCAATTGGTTAAACAGATCTACACGCTCTCCTTTTGCTCTAATGAGTTTTGTTTAGTCAGACAACGTGTCCCGAAGGGTCACAGTGTGCCTGCCTGCCTGCAGCAGCACTAGCGAGCCTCAAAAGGCAAGAGTGGGCAAGTGCAAAAGGAATCTTAGAGCATGATGGAGAAGAAGGAGCAAATAGGTGGCCCAGCAAGATCTGGATCGTGGCAGAGCCAGAGTGTAAACAAAGCTGAGAGGCAAAAAAGAGGCTCCAGAGAGGAGCCTCTGTTCCCTTTGTTTCCCCTGGGATCAGGGAAGCGTTGCAGCCCGAGGATTTTCACTTGTTCCAGGAGGCCAACAAAATGGAAAAGAACATGTTGTGGCAGTGTCAGACCTCCTGTGAGATGCCAGTAGGACATGAGTCACAGCATGACCACATTGTTCCTCCAGGTGTGGATGGTGAAGGACATGTAAATGCCACAGAAGATGAAGATATACTGAAGTACTGCCTTGCACTTACTGCAGCTCTCCTGGTTTCCATGCTGGCAGCGATGATTACGTTCTGTCTCGTTATCCGGCGATGTAGGCAGAGAAACCAGTGAGTTGTTGTTCACCCCCATCCCCATCCTGCCCATCTCTTTACTATAGAGCTGCTATAAAAAAGCTATATAAAAGCCAGGAGGCATTTCTAGTTAAAGCAGCGTAGAGAGGCCAGTCAGTTGTTGGCTTACATGGTCTGAGATTTACACTGCCAGACGTTTTAATTGGCCTTGCCATTCCTGCATCCTTACTGCTGTAGAGTTCTTACTGCTGGGCCTGAGACAGGCTGGGAGCTGAGGGCGGCTCTTTGCCATGTGCTGTGAGGAAGGAGAGCAGGGGCTCTCCTGTGCCCTCAGCACGTTCCTCTCTCCGCAGGCTCCTCGCTGCAGCTGCCAGAGCCCAGCCCGATGCCCACGGCTGCACCTCGCACTCGGATGGACGGCCTGCTCTCCTCAAGGTGCCTGCCCGACAGACACGGCACCAACGGCCACCGCCTGTGTGGGGACGACCTGACCTCCTGCCGCAGAGCACCACCAGTGCGGCCCCTGCCGGGCTGGATAGCTGCCAGGCTCAGCTGCCTCCGCCTCAGACACCACAGCCCACCAGCCCAGGCTCTGAGGCCCCCGGGATGTGTGACAGGCCTAGCAGCCACCAGGCATCAACACCGCCCCCCCGTCCCCCTCCACCCTCTTTCATGGGACGGGAGAAACCTACCCGAGTTGGAGGCTTGTTGTCATCGGTCAGCACCCAAACAACGACTCCGTGGCCTATGAGCAACAGGCCCAACTGTCCCTGGGCATCAACACCACCCCCCCGTCCCCCTCCACCCTCTTTCATGGGACAGGAGAAACCTACCCAAGTTGGAGGCTTGTTGTCATCGGTCAGCACCCAAACAACGACTCCGTGGCCTATGAGCAACAGGCCCAACTGTCCCTGGGCATCAACACCACCCCCCCGTCCCCCTCCACCATCCTTCAGGGAACGGGAACAGCTTCCCCAGGCTGTAGGCTTGACAGCACTGCCCAGTCAACAGAGAATCGGTGCCCAGGGAAGACACGATAGGCCCAGCATCCCCCTGTCCACCCAGGCACCGTCACCACCCTTCCACTCCCCTCCACAATCCTTCAGAGGTAAGGAGTTGCCCTGCCAGGGTGTAGGCTTGGGGCAATTTTCCTACAGATGGAGAACTGTGACCTGGGGGAAGTATGACAGGCCCAGCAGCCCCAAGTCCCCCCCAGCACCAGCTCTACCCTTCCGCTCCTCTCCACCATCCATCAGGAGGTGGGAGCGGTCCCCCCCAGGAGGTAGGGTTAGGGGCATCATGCAACACCTGTAAAAGCACTGCCAGGAGGAAGTATGACAAACCCAGCAGCACCCAGCCCCCCCCAGCATCACCTCTGTCCTCACGAGAGCCACCATCAGTCAGGAGGTGGGAGCACCCCCAGCATGTGGGTTTAGGGGTATCATCTGACAGCCAGAGAACCGCTGCTGGCATCAACCGTGGCTTTCCAGGCTGTGTTGTACCAATAAATAGAAAGTAATACCACAGTTGTCCGTGCTGTACTGTTGTCATGTTACTACTTGACCCACTGCCAGACCTTGTGTGCCACTTGGCATTGGCAGACAGATAATATGAGTGGGAATGGTTTTAAACTCAAAGAGAGACAATTGAGGTAGATGTGTAGAGGAAATTCTTCCCCCGAAGCAGCAAGGCCCTGGCCCAGGGTGCCCAGAGGCTGTGGGTGCCCTGCATCCTGTCTGAGGAAGGGACAGGAGTGGGAGTACATTATGCAAAAGCTCCAGTGCTTCTGCGTAAGCTTTACCAGACAACAGGCACTGTCCTGCTCTGACTAGCGGGCAATAATTCGCTCTGCAACAGGAACCAAGCAAGAACTATTAGCACATTTTCTTCCTCCTCCATTTCATTTTGCTCTGTGGGCTGGACCGAGAACCTGAAAATGGAGAGAGACGCGATGAAGACAATGCTGCAAGCCTCGTAAGTCTGCTGTCACTGCTCACTCTGTGATAGCAGTTGTCTTATCAGAGGCACAGTCCATTGTGCTACTAGAAGTAGTGCTCAGCTGCCATGATACCACCCTGCAACTCCTCTCCAGCACCTGCCCTAGGTCACTGATTCCTCAGGATCCTCCAAGAGGTGCAACATTCCCATGTTTTCTCTCAGCTCTTAGCACTGCTGCACTCCTCAGGAGCTATGGCCACAAACAAAGCAGCCATCAGTCAGCGGTAAAAGCATCCCGGTTCTCTGCAAGAGGACAGAGTTCTGGAGCCAAAGAAGCCAGCACCGTCCCTCGCACATAAATCCACAGCCAGGCAGTCCTTCATTGGCCCCCGAGCCTAAAGCACCAGCCCTGGGGTCTAAAGCAACTGCGAGAGAAGCCAGCATCAGACCTGAGGCCTAAAGACACAGCTAGAGAGACCAGCACTGGCCCAAGGGCCTGAAACCACAGCCACAGCCCGAGAAGCCAACAACAGACCCGGGGCCTAAAGCCACAGGCAGACAGGCCTGCACTGGCCCCAAGACCTGAAGCCATAGCCACAGCCCAATGCTAGCACCAGCTTTGGGCCTAAATCAACAGTCACAGCTTGAGAGACCAGCGTAGGCCTAAAGCCAGAGCCTGAGAGGTTGGCACAGGCCCCAAGGACTGAAGCCGCAGCCAGAGACGCCAGCAAAAACCCTGGGGCCTAAAGCCACAGCCTGAGAGGCTGACATCAGCCCCAGGGCTTAAAGGCACAACCAGAGATGCTGGCACTGGCCCCAGGGCATACAGATGTGCATTCTTATGGCTTTCTACTGGTTCCCCTGGGACTCCACTGACCACTATGAGACCATATTGGTCTTTACTGGTTTTTATTGGGCTGCACAACAGTCATCTTCACTTCACCGTTATTTTACTTCACTAACCCTATTGGGTGAGCCTGCTGTTGGTTTCCAAGAATTTAGATCTGGGCGGCATCCTTTTCCTTCACTTATGATGAAGGCACAGAAGTGATGCGGGCACTCGCTGAGTCGTTGCCAGGGTGGGAGTGTTTGTGCCACAGCTCGTGAACAGAGCTGGTGCAGAGATTGAGCTGTAAGCCTTCCTTGAGAGAGATCACCCTGTGAGAACCTGTCGGAAGCACCGCTGCGGTGTGTGTGTGAGCTGGGCACAGCTCAGGCTGAGCAGGTTTGGTGCTGGCTTGTTGCTGGGAGGTGTTTCAGCAGAAAAGCTGGTCTGGGGAGGAGTTGCCAGCTCCAGCAGTGCCCCTCTGCACGGCTGTTTCCAAAGGAAATGGGTCCTTGTTGAGATTCCATCCCATGTTTTTATGAGGATGATGAAATATCATTACTCCCCTGGAAATCCTCTGCCGGGCCCCCACTGTCATGCCAGACATTAAAAAGGAAGGAGAGCACAGACTTCATAGAGTGCAACTTGTGCCTCACTGCCCCACAGATGGCTGGGTGCAGAGCTACTGAGATGGAGAAGAGCACTTGCTGACACAAGTCATGGCAGTCAGACACAAGCTGGAGCTAGCATTAGGCAGCTCTTGTAGCTAGCTGCTTTCCAGACATTGCCCTCCTCAAGAGACTACATTGCATGGCAGAAGAAAGCTGGGAAAATGCTTCTTCCTCATGATTTTTCACTTGTTGATACTTTTTGTAGGGTTCCTGTCCAAAAGGAGATTTCAGGGTTTGCGGCAGTCTTAGGAAGAGTGAAGCCAGCTCTTTCCAAGGGTGGGAGAAGTTCCTGTGGAAAGAGCCCTCAGAACTTTGGCTTCCTCTGTGACTTCAGCGGTCATGTCTCAGCCAGGAGATGACCCTCCTCAGCCCCTCTGAGCACGGCATCTCAACCTGGACCAGCCTTCAAAAGGGGACAGCATTCCCCAGCCTGCTTTAAGCCATCCCAAGTTAGTCTGTTGGATGTCTGTATACCGTTTGGCCCAAAGCCTGGCTACTCAGGTACAGCTGACAAACGCATGAGCCTGTGCACACATTACCCAGGAGCTGTGATGTTGAAGGAATACGTAGTAGGAATGGATCCAAGCAGGATGTTGGATGTTGATGTGAGGGGATGATCCGCTTCCCTGCCACACCTCTTATCGCATGAGAATGGCCACAGAAATACTTGCTCTGTAAGCAGTGGCAAAGAAGGACAGCTCTTAGAGCAGACTCCTCGTGCTCACCTGCACTGCCCTGCACTGAGAGGCTTCAGAGATCCTAGCAGCTGGCGCTGTGAGCTACTTTGGTAGA
>NW_011185669.1:0-546 GCF_000146605.3 Meleagris gallopavo | reverse complement strand
ACATCTGGCTGATTTATAGGATAGCGATAGATCACAGAATCACAGAATTGTAGGGGTTGGGAGGAACCTCCAGAATCTACTAAAAATTAGTAGAAAGGGAAATACTTTGAAGAATTTTTCCAGTATTAAATGCTTCTTCCTGTATTTGAACTTGGTATGTTTCTAATGTTGATAAATTAACAACTGTCTCCTTGCTTCACAAGAAGTATGAACTGATGCTACAAATTTGGTGGGGCATGATTTGTGTTGGATAGCAGAACAGGAGAGACATTCCCTCTGATCCTGAAGTCCATTGGATTTTCATAGATACTGCTCTTTGCATTTGCATAATTAGGTGAGTGAATTAGAAGCTAAGCTAGATAGCAGAAGCTACCGCAATCTGCAGAGACTTGTAGGACATTTAGGTAGTATGTCAGCATTTGGAAAGTATTTTAATCCAACGAAAGAGATATCAATGAAATATAGAAATGTTTCTGGAATTAGTAATGTGTTTCCAACAACACATACAGATGCTTATAGTTTCACCTGTAGTAGTAGTAGAAATTA
>NW_011185668.1:0-703 GCF_000146605.3 Meleagris gallopavo | reverse complement strand
ACTTGGGAATTGATTCTAAAAATTAATGACTACAGAGCAGTTTATTTCATGATGGTTGATGCATCCTGTGCTCTGAATGTTAAATTTTTGATGAAACTTCTTTCTGTCTGGACTTCTTTAAATTCTGGAAAGTGCCCTTAAGGTTGTTACTGAAGACAAAATGTAGGGAGCACGTGCTGCAAACTGAGTTATCGAGTTGTGTTACAGGCTTAACTTCTCAATCCTGTTAAACTGAATTTCACACACTCAGATTTGAACTAAGAGTGATGACTGAGCTCAGAGTTACGACAGTAATCAGAAGTCTGAATGGAAATCAGCCATCATTTGAAGTTCCTTGTTTTACTGCCATATATTACGATAATAACAAGGTGCCTGCAGAGTAGTTGGTTTTCTTCTTGTTTTTTTTTTCCCTATTTTTTAATAAATTCTCCATATAACTTGATGTAAACTTCCTTTGTCAGTCCTCTCCAGCACGTGGTGAATTCAGTATTGAACCATAATGTTGATACCTCCAAGAATTCATTAATCATTCCAGCTATTCTCAACGTGATGCTTAACTGAAAATGTTTAAGTGTTCATGATGGGTGTGGTATTTTTAACATCTTAAACATAATCTCCTTCCTGTGTGTATTCCCAATTTAAAAATTATAATCTGAATCTATATATTTAAGATTTTTATTGCTTAGGGTTGAGGAAAATGGGA
>NW_011185667.1:0-465 GCF_000146605.3 Meleagris gallopavo | reverse complement strand
TTTAATATAAATGAATCTTTGAAATGTGGATATTCTGTCTTAGCCTCTTTATGAATTGGTCCCTTCAGTTTGTCCATTGCTTTCCACAGAGTAAGCAGACTTATTTATTCTTACTTTAAGAATGAATTTCCATTAACTGCCTCTACCAAAGTATTCTATTATGCAACATTCTGAGACTTTTATACAGCTATTTGGTGTTTGCACCTTTTTAGGTGAGAACAGTACGCAGATTCTTATTATATTCATCCTCTTCCTGTGCAGTGAATGTTCGTACTGAGAAATGAGATGTGCTGCTGGCTAACCACAGTTCTGAGTGACCCTTTGAAGTTATATATGGTAGCATTAGATGGCTTCCTGACATACCTGTGAACATTAAGCTAGTGCAGAAAAGTATGTTGTTCTCATAAGAATGATTTGTAGTTCCTTTTCTTGTATGAAGTGTATTTTAGCATCTGAAGTGATTTC
>NW_011185666.1:0-351 GCF_000146605.3 Meleagris gallopavo | reverse complement strand
AAAAACAGTTGTTGTGGTCCACTAAAATGTTTTTGTCTCTACAAGCTCAGCTTGATGAAGATACATAGATGAAAAGCAGAGATAGAGCAACATTAATAGCTTCCCCCCTCCTCTGCCTATTTTCATGTGTTTTCTAGTACTCCTGCCACACAGTAGTACTGGGCTGCTTGTGTATGAGAATAATTTCTCTCCTTGTAGTTTAAATTAAACCTCCTGTTCTGTTGTTGCTAGGTCTGCTAAGTGATTTAGACAAAAAATGAAAATGTGTTCTTTAAACTGCTTATTGCTCACTATTTGTTACTTTAGGATTATAAAGCAGTATATATACTGATTCGAGATCATGGAGTCCAA
>NW_011185665.1:0-1099 GCF_000146605.3 Meleagris gallopavo | reverse complement strand
CCCAAAAGAACATCAAGTAGATATTTGACTGGATTTGAAAGCTTGGTCTATTGGAGTTAAATAACCTACAGCACTCTAACTACATTAGTGGATGTGAAACTGATATCATTATTAAGGGATATGTTCCCTTGTGACGTGGTACAGTCACCTATCCCGTAATTCTTGAACTTCACTATGGCCGTAAGACACCTCACATGCAACCAATTTAAATTCAAACATCTATTCAGAATTTTAACTATGACTCTTATTAGAGGTTTTAATTATAATGAATCTTTTCATTCTCTTAGTCAGTTTTCAGAGTATTTACTTTTTGAGGAGGATACTCAGAAAAGTCAGTTTGTTCTTTCAGTGAGGAACTTCATACCTGGGCCAAAAAATACGAAAAATTTGGCTCCACAGAGCCTGAGCCAAGGTATAATGCAAAATAAAAATACCCCCCCCCAACAACATTATTATAAATAATTTAACATAATATTACATAACATTTTTATAAACTTGTATCTCACATCAGAAAATAATATTTGAAATGAAGTTCCCATTACTAGAAAGAGACAACGCACATTGTTGTGCCTTATTCATTAATAAAATACACAAATTAGTCCTTTGTACTATCCTACATTCATTAAAACAAAACAAAATAAAACAACAAAACACCCCCCTTTGAGATATTTCTGGCATGTAGAAAAAATTACTCAAAGTAAAAAATAATTCTCATTTCTCAATCAGTTCATAAGCATTGATCAAGTTGCATGAACTGGAAGTATTCCTGTTTTTGGGATACTAGATCCAGACAAATCCAATAAAAAAATTACTCTGATATGTGGTGGAATGGTGATTTCACATGGTAAATCTGCATAAGGACTGTAATGGCATGCCTGCTTCTAGTAACATTGCTCCTGTGGAAACAAACATACTTCCTTTTCCTTTTTTTTCTTCACAGATCCTCACCTAAGTCAGATTCTTACAATATTTAAGCTCTACCCTTGACTGCTGTGTGATGGGACCAGGTGGGAGATTCCTTAATTTAACTTTAAAAATCTAAGAAATACTTAGAAAATATTCATCTTTTCTTGGGCAAATGCAAGAGGAGTGTGGATAC
>NW_011185664.1:0-494 GCF_000146605.3 Meleagris gallopavo | reverse complement strand
GCAGAAGAACTTTGACAAGGTATTCTGGGCTCCAGCCCTGCGTTTCCTGAGCAGAACATGACTGCCACATCCGTACTCATGATCTGTTGCTCCTCAGATCCTGGCGGAATGGAAGCAGAAGTACGAGGAAACGCAGGCTGAGCTGGAGGCCTCCCAGAAGGAGTCTCGCTCCCTCAGCACAGAGCTGTTCAAGATGAAGAATGCCTATGAGGAGTCCCTGGACCACCTGGAAACGCTGAAGCGTGAGAACAAGAACTTGCAGCGTAAGTCGCTCAGCCTTTCGTGCTGGCAGGGCTTTCTCAGAAGCTTTCCTGCCCACCTTTCCACCTGGGTCTGTGCCTGCAGGGATGGGAGCAGACCTGTTATGCTGGTGTCACAGGGCCTTTCCCTGTATCCTCTATATCTGACCATGTGAATGTTCATTCTTCTCTACAGAGGAGATTTCTGACCTTCACGGAGCAGATTGCAGAGGGAGGAAAGGCAATTCATGAGCT
>NW_011185663.1:0-628 GCF_000146605.3 Meleagris gallopavo | reverse complement strand
CTTTCCAGTCTCATCCAAGGTCTGGGCTGCTGCGGGATCCAGCACATCTGACTTGAGTAGGGACTGCATAACCTTTCTGACAGTGTAAGTTTCACATGGGGTTATGCAAGGCCATAAATCTTGACATAAATCAGGACTTAAAATGTTAGCTATGCACAATATGTATAATCCATTAGAATACTATAGCAGGCCCTGGAAGAAATCTCAGAGACATAAACAGCAGAGAAAGATTCTTAGTAATACACAGAGGTTGTAGCTATGCATATGTGGACAGGTTGCTGTCATCATAAGGAATATTATCATAAGGAATAAAATCATGTGTTAGCTTAAAGTTTTCATGTTGCTTTTGGGCAGTCATCATCTATTAGATGATGTAGTTCGGGAAGAAGATTTCTTCCTGTAATAATAAGTTCATGAACCTGGAAACTGAATCACAAGCCCCCATATTTAATATTGTTTTTCTTTTAGATGCAGTTACCAACGTCACGCCTTCTGCTTTCATACTGTTCTTTGTGTTTCACTGTCAAAGCATGGCTTATATGTTTGTCTCTCTGCTTTTCCTGTTGTTTTTGCTTCATCTTTCCCTATAGAATTCCTCTTCCTTTGCTCACGTACATGGAGCAAGGGC
>NW_011185662.1:0-1475 GCF_000146605.3 Meleagris gallopavo | reverse complement strand
GAGTTTAAGTGCTCGTTGGATGGAAGATAAACATCTAGGTAGCTGTCTTCTTCAAAATGTAATTAACTCCAAATGGCAGGAGCTACCCTGTTTGTACCACTGCAAAATAGTACTGTATAGAGAAACCCTGAGTTGGCATTTAACCTTAAAGCAGTTCACCTTCACTTAAGGCCATCTGGCAGAGCAGTAAAATGTGATCTAAGTGTACATGGGAAAAAGAGCAGGAATGGAATTCTGTCCTTAAGATAAAGGGATGCAAGTGTGCTAGCACTTCTGGAATCCGCAGTGATGTGAGTTGGTCCCAGGTGAGGGTAAGGTGGTACTTCTGATGAACATGGCCTACCAGTGTTTGTAGGATCCATCTCTCAGCTATCTTTGGAATGGCCCTATCATGGTTCCAGCACAGTTTTCAAGATGCCCAATAAAAGGACAAAAAGAAAATTGTTGTGGAACACCCCAAGCTCAGTGCTAGCACTGCGCCTGCAGCACCTCAGCCATCTCTGAGCCTTCCCACAGCAATCTGCTGCTCGGTGTGAACGTGCTTTCACACACACAGTGCATAGCAGGGTGCAGGCAAGTCTGATCACACACAGAAACGAATATAAATTTCACTCGGCGAAAACAACCTTTGAAGAGTGTTGAAGTTTTCCCGTCAAGCAGAACAGAAGCAAAGCTCTCCGTTCTTGGCCTAACAAAAGAGCAAAAAACAACTGAAGCTTAGCAGCATTGCTTGCCTGTTTGTAGTGATCCTCGTGGTTTGTGGGAAGGCCACATCTTAGGAAGCTACTGCTGGTAACAAGCACATACAAAGAGGAGACTGGAAAAAATGGTGTAACAAGTTTGTCTTGATCCTCCTGAAATATTTTTGTTTCCATTAAAATATAGAGAAATGGTCATTTCACAGTAAGAAGCTGTGCCTGGCCAGGAAATTATTATCGGAGGGATTTTTGCTTCAGTGGCTGATTTAAGAAAAAGCAACCTCAAACCGAAGCTGCAGGCTGGCTGCATTCATCCCTCCCCTCCCCCCCCAACCCAGTGCTCTGCTCTGGGCCACTGATGTGCCCACGTTGCCAGGCTGAGGTGCCCTGGGCTGGAAGACCCTTGCAGGAACAGCAGAGCCCATGGAGCTGCTGGCTGTGACCCACCTCCTCCCCTGGGATGCTAATATCCTCATTCTGCCACCTCAGACTATTTATTGCCTACTTTACCCGTATCACCCTCTATCTCTGCCTGGAAGTCAGGAAAGGTGAAGACAGCTGAAGTGTTACTACAACTTGCAGCACCTCTATAAATCTCTTTCTCTTCATAAAGAGCTGGGGTAGTTTTACAAGTGTGATGTCTTTTTATTTTATTACCCAGCCTGCAGTACATGAAACTGTTTTCCCACATTGTGTAAATGTAGGGAGAGAGAGGGAGGAAACACGTTCTTCCCTGTCGCTCTGCCATCAGCTGCCTGTCTGAGATCAAGAAGCACG
>NW_011185661.1:0-763 GCF_000146605.3 Meleagris gallopavo | reverse complement strand
TTCCGTTCTGAATTGCTTTCAAAAATTATTTAACGTATTGTCAAATCTACTCTCAAAAGCTTGATTTTTTTTTCCAGCTTTCAGAGCATCAACATGACAACTGATTAGACCTAGGCTTCCTTTTCTTAGGGAAAAAAAAAACAACCAACAAGCAAAACAAAACAAAAAAAACAACAAACTTCACAATGTCTGATAATTTTTCACAAAGTCAGACAAAGGAGAAGTAGGAGAATAATACAAAGTACAAAAAATATTTTCTTACACAAACTTCAATATATCATTTTGTTTGCGTTTCTGTATGTTCAATATAAACACCACAGACATCTTCATTTCAGTTCCTCACACCTCCTCTAAGTGGGACCAAAAAAAAGAAGCTGAAAAGTAGCAGAACTTACATTTTGGCAGCAACACTTCCTCAGAATGCAATTGCTAAAAGGTAGCTAATTGTTGACACCCAGCAAATTAGGCAAGATGAAAATAGGGACAGAGCATATATGCGCAATAGAAAATGACATTTTGCTAAGAAAAGTTCTTTGGGCTAATATTAAAAGTAATTATACATCCCTCTAGGTGTCTCTGTTCATTGCAGGGGAGTTAGACTACATGATCTTTAAGGGTCCCTTCTAGCTCAAATGATCCTATGATTGGACAACAGAAAAGTAGATGCAAGAGGGACCAAAACAAGAAAACAAGCTCAGAGAAGGACTAAGTCAGTCAACAGCCAAGGACCAGGAAAACAGGGAAATGGTTTGGCACAGTGGCA
>NW_011185660.1:0-528 GCF_000146605.3 Meleagris gallopavo | reverse complement strand
AAAAGAAAGAGGTTTTGAGGTGTTAGTGGCATAAGACTACAGCCACATAGTCCAACATGTTCCATATACACATTTCCCTTAGGTTTTATTCACAGGCTATCAAAATCAGAGATTTCCTTTAAATCAGAATGCAGCCAACATTGATAGGAGATAATGTCCTAACGTAGATTTCAGCCATGTGACAAAAATATTGACAAACAAACCAACAACAAAACAATAACCAAAAAACTTGACACAGAGCCAGTCATCAATAGACAAGCACCACAGGGTGACCGAACTAATGTGTCCCTGGGGACTGTACAGCTAGAGAAGGGCTACAGAAGGGAAGAGGTACCTCGGGGGATTTCTGCTCTTCTCTCTGTGTTTAATGCCAGGCAGTTTGCAGATGAACCGTAAATTGTCTTAAAGCACTTTTAAAGGAAGAAAGAAATGCTGTTTGGAACATGTGGTTTCCTTACCACAGCTGCTTAACTCTGAGTAACTCAGTTGCAGAATCCCTCTGTATCTAGAGGTTTTCATGCTACTAAT
>NW_011185659.1:0-779 GCF_000146605.3 Meleagris gallopavo | reverse complement strand
CCCATACCCTAGAACAACTGGGAGCACATGCCATGAGAACTGGGATCTATGCCCTAACTTGAAGTTCTGCTCTCTAGCAGTTTTCCTCCCCCCTTCAGGCTCTTCCAAAAAGACCAAACGAATCCAAATTCTGATCAAGGATTCAACCACCTTGGGACATTCTCCTTACAAACCTACATCGGCCTGCTCACTAAAATGCTGTCGTTTAGTATTATTACACAATGAAAAATGGAATTGTACTTGTATAATAGCAGCACTGCCCTCCCTTACACCACCGTTCTGGATTTTATTTTGCTGTACTTAGCCTTGGAAGGTCAACTATTTATTTGTCAGGATTTCTGACATAACAAGCTTTTCTTTTCACTCCCCTCCCTAAGTTGAATCATATTGAAATGATGTGAATTCCCTCTGTTGGCTGATAATTGCTAGAAGGTAGTGTCTGGAAACCGTATTTCTCAGATAAAGCCACTCAATTGTTAATTGTTATTTATAACCCATTCAACTTATTTGGATTTGGCAATATGACAAGCACCTCTTCTACGTGTTCTTTTTCCTCCTCCTGCCACAGAACTGCATTAGCCTTACTTCACTGATATGGAATACGTAGCATTCACACATTTTTCATTTATTGTCACATTTTCCATAAAAGACCACTTTACTCTTTACAGGTCACAGAGAAGAGTATTTCTCCACATCCACATTTTGGACAACAACAAGCTTCCTGATAAACTCCTGGACAACCAAATACTGTAGACAGTTTTCTGTTTGGTTTTCGTTGG
>NW_011185658.1:0-505 GCF_000146605.3 Meleagris gallopavo | reverse complement strand
TCAGATTGCTCTGAGAAAATCCTCCTCTCTGCAAATATCACCGTATCTTTTACTAAGACTTACCAGTTTCATCTAATTTTGTTACTTGAGTAAAGCAAGTATTTCCATTTGAAATGTGTGATTTTAAATATTAACTACAATAAAATCAACTTCTTGACACATTGTACTCATTCAAAACTCAATTTTTGCAATAGTGAACTGAAATAAAAGGCTTTTCAAAGGAAGGCAGGAAGCTCACTGTCGTATTTTGAACATCTCTGCTTAAGCTTCTGCTCTGAAGCATCCAAAGAAGAAGAACACGAAGTATTGCAATGCCTGATCTAGAGAAACCAGAATTCTGCACAGATGAGAGAAAAACGTGCCATCAAAGAACATGACCCCAAGCTGTTCACTCAAGGACCACATTAGCACAGCGTTCACTTCCTTATCCAAGATTCCACCATTCCCCAAACCACAACCTTTCCAGAAGCAAGTACAGCGACTTGGAGACAGTGAAACCAAAGTG
>NW_011185657.1:0-658 GCF_000146605.3 Meleagris gallopavo | reverse complement strand
GAATGGATGTCACTTCTAAAACTTATTTGTGGTAATTACAAAGGGAAGAGGGGTACAAGAAGGAAAAGTAAATAACGTACTTTTCTTTTATTGCTTGCTGTCCACTTGCAGACTAAAAATAAAACACGAGGGATTTTGCAACAGAATGCAATCAATACAGAAATAAACCCATTAAAATGTTTCAATCTCGTTTTAAAAGTAACGATGAGCCTTCCAGTCCATGTAATGCAGTTTGCCCAGTAGTAATCATAAACTGAAATCTGCTTCCTCTGGCCGCTCTAGCTGATAACTGTCTTTTTTTCTTTATTCCTTTTCTTCCAACACGAACACTGGTCTGGTATCCAAACGGTTGAGTCTGAAATAAGTTATTCCATGTAAAACTGCATTATAAAAATATTTTGTTGTCGTGTTCCTTGTGCGTTGTTTAATTTATGCTTACTTAGCATGCATTATCAGGCCAGGCTTGGCTGCACCAGGCACTGGTACATGAACAGCAGTTGCTGCTGCAAACTTAAATTTCTGTTCCTGGTCCTGCTAGAGGTGATGTACCCCAGGTGCATGCTGCTCTACCTTATTTTCTATGTTTTTTTTTATTCCTTCTGGGGTACAGTTCTATTTTATTCTATTTTCTTCTTATGGTTCCAATGCCTGCTAATTT
>NW_011185656.1:0-1066 GCF_000146605.3 Meleagris gallopavo | reverse complement strand
TCACTACAACATTCCTGATACAAGCTGGGATGCCATTGGCCCTCTTGGCCACCTGGGCACACTGCTGGCTCATATTCAGCCAACTGTCCATCATGAGGTAGGTTTTAGCCAAGACACGGTCACAGCCTTGGTGGTAGAGAGGTGCAAATCACCTTAAAATACTGCTTTATTTGGCTAGGCTTAGGGATGGAAACATGGATGGGAGTTTTTCTGTGGCTATAATACTCCTTGTGCAGTGAGTGTGGCGCAGCCTAAGCTCAGTGCTGTGCTTGGTTTGATAGATGTGCCCTGCAGGTAGAAAATGCCAAGGGCATAAACACCCGACCAACAGCAGAAAAGAGAGAAAAAATAAGAGAAACTCACTGCTGAGGGACAAGACATCCAAATAAAAGTGAAAACATGCTAAAAGACTGTAAGCAGTTAAAAACAAAACAAACAAACAACAACAACAACAACAACAAAAAGCCCAACACAACAACTTCAGAGAGTTTGAGATTATTAGGAACTTGTGTATGTTGTAAGCCTGTACAAAGATTTCGATTACGTGATTCACAAGGGTATTGTAAATAATAGAAAAGGACATACAGGAACATCTGATGCTTGCCTCAGAATGGGAGACCTGAATTTAGGTCTGGGTGGGGGTTCCCCAGATGATCTTTGCCAGTGCAAAAGGCTGAAACACTCATTTTCCTCCCCTATGCTGCAGTCTCCTTCTTTTGGAAAAGATAAGGCCTCTCCTTATCCTTGCATCCGAAGTGAGGGAAGACCCCAACACAAAGTAGGACATGAATTACATGGGAAAATACTGTTTGGATCATTAGGATATTTGCTACAAGAATACTCAGCCATGGCTGTACCTAGTTAGGAGACAAAATAGATGCAACTTTTCATGAAGAATCTTTTTGTTCTCACCCTATCCCACACCACTGGGCTACAGAATAACATAAAGACAAACTTATACCTGCAGCACAACTACAGGAAAATTGCAGGCCTCCCTCAGGGTTGTGATGAATCTTTCCAGACACGGGATCTGGAGATCTCAAAGGTGCTATACAACTGTCTTCTG
>NW_011185655.1:0-432 GCF_000146605.3 Meleagris gallopavo | reverse complement strand
AGGTTGTATTTTCTTATTAGCTGGTATTAAAATTACAATGTCTTTAAATGACAGTAAATAAGAAAACAAAACATGCCCTACGACTAGCACCAAGTTTCCTTTCTGACTATGATGATGACGTATATTAGAATAAAAAATAAAAATGGGGTAGCATATTTACACATACTTTTAAAAAAAAAAATCTATTATTGATGTTTTTATTACAGTGCAAATGTACCATCATGTGCTTTCTTATATTAACATCTCTATATGTAGTCTGCTCATGTTCCTACATTTTTCCTTGAGTACTTTACAATTTGAAAGTAATCACTGTGCTGTACTCCTGTTCTTTGAGAAGGCTAACTGCATGTGAACAAATAGCCTAGAACATCACATGCTGTAATAAACAGTGAGATGATGCTGGAGCCCTTAGGTCTCACTTTATCCTGTTTC
>NW_011185654.1:0-306 GCF_000146605.3 Meleagris gallopavo | reverse complement strand
GTGGTTTGTGGATCTGAGATCAGGAGCATCTGAGAAATGGCGTGTCAGCTTGCTGACTTCTTTGCAAAAGGAAGTTTGAGGGGCTCCTCTGGGCCCCCACTCCACCTTATCTCACAGATTTAAGCGAACGAGGAATTGATGTGTAACATCAAGTGAGAGTTGGCTGTTTTGATGCATGTGTCTGGTTTCTGTTTGTATTAGAATTAGTTTTGTTATTTAATTCCAAGGACAGATCATAATTGCCTAGACTAGAGGGGGGAGTGGAAAGGTGCCTAGAATGTTCTCTTAGGTCTTCACTTTATAGTT
>NW_011185653.1:0-830 GCF_000146605.3 Meleagris gallopavo | reverse complement strand
TTGCTTGGAGCCAGGGCCGAGCATCTGGCCAGCTCTGGGAGGAACGCTCCTCCAGCCCCACAGCATGGGCCTGCATGTGGTTGGCGGGGACAGGGGAGGGAGCTTTCCCTTTGCTGGGGTACTTGGGAAACCATGGTGGGCAGCTGCACTCAGCAGAGCAAGGACAGTGCTGCTGGCACGTCCTAAACAGACACTGGAGGCACACATGTGCTCGGGCAGCGTCACGGTGTCCAGAGAGGTGGAGGGACCTCACCTCGAAGGGCTCTCAGACGCTCCATCACAGCAGGATATCTCCAGACAGACACAACGCTCTCTCTGGGTTCACTTCCTGCGGGTCCACAAGCGGACTGAGCCACCGCTCCCACCGCTGCCACAAGGGTGTATGAGGTACCACTGTGACATCACACCGCAGTGTCACCTCACAGAGAATGACGCGCCCGGCTGGGACCAGGCAGCATGCAGGCAACCTTGCAGGCCATAATACACAGCACGTTTTTGTGACACAATCGGCTCTGGGGTTCCAGTTCCATGCTGATGCAGGGAATCACCTCAGTGGGTGAGGGAGAGCCCCTGCCAGGGAGCAGCTGCTGGGCACTGTTGCCCGGCATTGTCTTATGACTGGGGACTCCATGCCGGGAGGCACTGAGGCCCCCATCTGCTGCCCAGACAACCTCTCCAGAGAGCTTTGCTGTCTTCTGAGGGCACGTGTCAGAGACGTTAAGGAGATTCCCCTGCATCTGATCAAACAAGAACATCACCATCCGCTTGTTGTCATTCGAGTAGGGTCATGGGAGGCTGCCACGAGGAAATGGCAGAATGTCAGAAAGGAA
>NW_011185652.1:0-705 GCF_000146605.3 Meleagris gallopavo | reverse complement strand
GGATTTATCTGTGGAGAAGCAGCTCAAATGAGTGCTGAGAAACCTGATGAGAAGCACAGGAGCTCTCCTCCCTTTCTGTGTAAACTCATTAGTGTCAGTGTCACCATCTGTAAGTAGTTGTTTCAGATTGTTTCAGTGTCAAAGTTACTTTTAAGGCATCATCAAAACATGTTTCTACGTAGACAATGCAAAAACTTTCACGTTACAATCCCATAACTGGTGTAAAAGTACTTACCTTTCATTAGAAGTTGTTAAAGGATCTGTTTCGGGCATTTTCTATTTCAGTAGAAGCTCAGAATGAAGAATTCTGAGACAAGAGGCTCATATCTGAGGCAGTAATGGCTGTAAAAACAGAAGAAAAAAAAAAGAAAAAAAAAGTGTTTTAAATTCACAGGACTACGTCTCCTTTCATGCATGCCAACCATTCCATCACTGCCCCACACCAGGGCCAGGTGGGGAAAAGAAACAGCGATAAACCAAACCTTTCAGCATCAAAAAAAGCAGATAACAGCTTAGGACCTGACTGCACGCTGTACTGAAACATCCGACACCCTCATTTATCGTTCATCTACTGCACATGGAGAAGTGAACGTACACCTAAAACCTTCTAAAAAGCGAATGAAGTCATGAAGTCACCGGGATTAAAACAGCTGCGAGCAACGCGATGCTAAACGGGCTCAGCTGCAGCCATCCGAGAGCAGGGCT
>NW_011185651.1:0-1057 GCF_000146605.3 Meleagris gallopavo | reverse complement strand
AAAGTCTCTGAACTATCTGTTGCTGAAACGGTGACACATGTAGCTAGAGAAGTGTTGCATATGTTCTTACTGTGTTTTTCAGAGTATCTCTTGCTACCCATTGCCTGAAATGAGGGACTGAGTTAGGAAGACCTCTGGTCTGATTTGAAGAAGACGCTTCTCAAGGAGCAGAAGCATTAGCAGCAACGGGCAAAAGTTGTGGTCCTCTGTTGTCTGTTTGGGCATTTCTTGTGCAAATGTAGATTACTTTTTCAGGAAAGCTTTATAAAAATGTTTTGGTGAAGAACGCTGTTGAATTTCTTGAAAGTTCACCTTTCTTTAATAATATCTTGTGTTCTTGGTACCACAGAATGGTTAATTTTCCAATCATCAGCGTTCTAAATAAAGTCAAATTCTCTTTGATCCTACGTTAATGGGCCTTTTGAGCTGTACCTGTAGCTTCCAATATGGCATCCATGTGACAGCACTGTATCTGACACCCCAGAAGATGGTTTTGCTTCCATACTGCGCTACCAAGACTTAAAATACAACAATTGGTCTCAGCTTCATTTGACTCCATATAAATTGAGTGCTGTCACTACTTTGATCGGATATATTTATTTTCATTAATGTTTATTTGGCTGATGCTGATAAAGAAACAAGCATGTTTTGATTAAACGCATTGCCTCCGTACTTAATTATCTGTGGAGAAATATTCTAAAACTGAGAAAAGGAAGCAGTAAAACTTATCAAAGAGAAAACTTTCTTGTGTTAATTTCTTTCATATTTGATGAAGTGAACAGAGTTGAATAGTTTCACCAGGTTTTTTGCCTCCTTTCTCCGTTCCCCATTAGAGAGCACACGTACATGTCGTGTATTAATAATAAAGTATCAAACTTCACCGGTTACTGCTTTAAAAAGTACATTTATATTAAGCTCTGAACCTGATTTCTATTTACGCTGAAGCTAGTTCAAAGAACCTTCTGTCACATAGGAGGAATTAGGGGGATAATGAATGTGAAATGTACCTAATTTTTTCTGGAAATGGAAGAGTTGGCTACCATGAGCTTAGATTTTT
>NW_011185650.1:0-581 GCF_000146605.3 Meleagris gallopavo | reverse complement strand
ATAAATTGAGTGCTGTCACTACTTTTGATCGGATATATTTATTTTTCATTAATGTTTATTTGGCTGATGCTGATAAGAAACAAGCATGTTTTTGATTAAACGCATTGCCTCCGTACTTAATTATCTGTGGAGAAATATTCTAAAACTGAGAAAGGAAGCAGTAAAACTTATCAAAGAGAAAACTTTCTTGTGTTAATTTCTTTCATATTTGATGAAGTGAACAGAGTTGAATAGTTTCACCAGGTTTTTTGCCTCCTTTCTCCGTTCCCCATTAGAGAGCACACGTACATGTCGTGTATTAATAATAAAGTATCAAACTTCACCGGTTACTGCTTTAAAAAGTACATTTATATTAAGCTCTGAACCTGATTTCTATTTACGCTGAAGCTAGTTCAAAGAACCTTCTGTCACATAGGAGGAATTAGGGGGATAATGAATGTGAAATGTACCTAATTTTTCTGGAAATGGAAGAGTTGGCTACCATGAGCTTAGATTTTAAGGAAAAGACATGGTGACCTTGACAGCGTCCAGATGTGTATGGGAAAGGGACAGGAAAGTACGCATGTAAGTCATGAGAACGG
>NW_011185649.1:0-419 GCF_000146605.3 Meleagris gallopavo | reverse complement strand
GTGGTTGGTGCCTAAACTATCAGCTGCAAGTAAGCAACCAGAGGAACTCAGCAAACTAATTTTACAATACTTTGCTAAAATACATTTAACATAAGACCTTAGTGATTTTTTAGGAATCTCTGCATAAAAAAAACATTCACATTTGTGTTTTTAAGGAGCACATCTTCTAAAATGCTACGTTAGTATTACAGTTATGGTTTTGAGAAACCTATCAACGCTGAAAGGCTCCTTTTTCTTCGATCAAAAAATTCTTTTGTAGATCAAATACAGAGAAAAACATAGAACCATGGAAAACAAGCTCTGCAAGCCCTTCTTCAGCATCCTGAACCAAATAAGCACTAGCTCAAGAAAATCAAAAGCGATGAAGTTAACATTCACTGGCAGGCTGGGCATGAGAGAGACAATCAGTGCAAAGCGTG
>NW_011185648.1:0-486 GCF_000146605.3 Meleagris gallopavo | reverse complement strand
AAATGCTACGTTAGTATTACAGTTATGGTTTTGAGAAACCTATCAACGCTGAAAGGCTCCTTTTTCTTCGATCAAAAAATTCTTTTGTAGATCAAATACAGAGAAAAACATAGAACCATGGAAAACAAGCTCTGCAAGCCCTTCTTCAGCATCCTGAACCAAATAAGCACTAGCTCAAGAAAATCAAAAGCGATGAAGTTAACATTCACTGGCAGGCTGGGCATGAGAGAGACAATCAGTGCAAAGCGTGTGCAACCCTGAGCTGTTCTGCTCCCCTACAGATACAACTGTGAATAAAACCACTGTTTCGGATGAGAGATTTAGATACGGGTACTGTGAGAAAATAAAGATGTAGTTGGATGTTGGAACAGTCTGCCAAGCTGGTAAAACTTTAATCTCGAAATGTTTCATTTTAACCTCACTGTTATTGATTAAACACTGAAATTTTGAGACAACGTAAGAGGACCATTTGCTTCCAAATAAAGT
>NW_011185647.1:0-757 GCF_000146605.3 Meleagris gallopavo | reverse complement strand
CCCGTATCCACTGTCCTGTGTGCTTCTCTCCAGAGCAAGTTTCCAAATCAGTTTCCTGCTCAGGTGATAAGCAGAATTCAATCTTTCTTCAGTTGGATGAGTAAGGTTTTATTTGGTCACCTTTCTGCCTGTATCTCAATGTTTGTCATAGTCCAAAGCATCTTCACTAATGCAACAAACAGTTGCCCTAAGTGGTGACAGAATCTCTGCTCTTCCATCTTAGCACTTTTTTCATGTATTCTTAGACACCTCCCTGAAAATTTGCATGGAACAAATGGTTTAACCATTACCGACTCAAAGATGTTTATGCTGCTGAGACCCTCGAGTAACAACTTTAGGGCACTACCCACTCACTTCACAGGTTACAAATTCACACTCTGATTTCATTATTTCAAAGCTCACCTGTATGAGAATGGAGGTATGATACTGTGAAATCAGCACTGGGTGGAACTGCTACCTACCGCAGCATTTAAGCACAAATTGCTTCATTTTAATAAAGGCTAAACAGTTTTCAGCAGTTCAGAAAATACTCCTAAATTGCTTTGTGTTTTCCTCTCTCATGCACAACATGCGTATGGCAAAGTTTCAGATAAGTATTAAGGAAAGAAGATATTCTCTCTAATGCACGAAATGGCCAAAATTGGAAATATTCTTACATAGTGGCACACTTTTCTGCTAGCAAGCATCCCTGCAATGTACAGCTAAAGTGGCTCGCCTGCTGAATATGTATGGTACAAATGCAAGAGGGGACTGGAGG
>NW_011185646.1:0-415 GCF_000146605.3 Meleagris gallopavo | reverse complement strand
AGCTGCCGGGCAGCTCCTCAGTGCTGGGCCCTGGGGCGGGGTTGGTGGAGCAACCTGGGCCCGAGGTGGGAGGCTCCTGATGGGAGGCGCTGGTGATGGCGCTGGCTGCAGGGCTGTCCTCCCGTCCTCCAGCAGCATGGCTGTCCTGGTGGTCCAGCTCATGGTGGATCGTGGGGCCGTACAGAGCTGCAGCGGTGCTGATGAGCCTTCTCACGAAGGGCACCACATCACCATTGGTGATCTGCTGCAGCTCCCGCACCAAGGCCTCCTCGTCCAGTCCATGCTCACAGAGGAGGTTCATGGTGGTCCACTGTCCGGCATAGACTTCCCACCAGTCCTCGCTGGACTCCTGCTGGATCTCCTCCTGCAGCCATTTGGAGCAGGGGTTCGAGGTCTTCCGGGTGCTCCTTGAAAA
>NW_011185645.1:0-378 GCF_000146605.3 Meleagris gallopavo | reverse complement strand
ACGGCGTCTGAGAGCTGCGCTAGCAGCACCCAGAGCACGTTCCAGCTCCAAAGCTCGCCCTGTCCACACTCCAGTCCTCGCATACACGCTCGGTCGGAGGCTAGGCACGAACTGCCGGGCCGGGCTGCCGCGCCCGCGTTAAAGCAGCGTGGGCCAGGCAGTCACAGTGCATCGCGCGGAGACGTCACAAACCACGGCTTGGCCGTGTCGCCAGTCCTCGCCTTCACTGGGTGACATCACCGCCTGTCCCACAGCGATGTCGCCATCCATTGCTTGGTCATCACCGTGCGCCGGCCTCACCTGCTGCACGTGTGCCAGCAGCACCGCAGCCCCAGCACACGTTCCTGGGCTTTCCCCAGCGCCGCTGCCCGTTCCATT
>NW_011185644.1:0-725 GCF_000146605.3 Meleagris gallopavo | reverse complement strand
CGCTGGGGAGCCTATCGCTGGGCCCAGCGCTCCAGCTGCGGCCTCCTTAGATCTGAGCAGAGGGGCAGGATCACCGCCCTTTGCACGCTGGCAGCAGGCTGGCACCTCGTGCAGCCCAGCCCAGCACTTACCTTTGCGGGCAGCGCTCCTTGCCGGTTCAGCCGAGTGTCCGGCAGGACTCCTGGGTCCTGTCCAGCTGGGTGCTCCGGCTGCGGAGTGGCCAGGAGGTGTTCCCACCCCAGGTGCAGAAATTTGCCCTTCCACCCACTAGTTTAAGTGGTGGGATTATTGGAGTAACTTGTGCTCCATCTCCGCCTTGTTGAAGCCCTCACAAGTTTTGTTAGCACTGCCATGAGTGCCGATTCCTGGTGGTGGAAATAAGGTTGCGTTTCTACACCCTCCCCAGGGACGGGAATATGGAGGAAACATCATGGGTAGGGAGAGCGACGCCAACGGCCTTGTCAATAAGACAGACACTTTTTCTTCTTTGTTGTAACAGATGTTTATTTTGTCTGCAAGCAGCAGGCCGAGAGGTAGATGTCGTCCTCCCAGCCCGCCGGAGCCGTGCTCTGACGGCAGTGCGGTGCCGGCCTAGCGCCGCCGCCGGGGCCGCCTCTTGCGGGGCGGGGGTGAGTCCTGGCGGCTGCTGCTGGCCTTCCTCTTCGGGGGGCGCCGGTGCCCCCCACACGAGCGGTCCCTGCCCTGGGCGGAGGGGCCCGCTGCCG
>NW_011185643.1:1283-4670 GCF_000146605.3 Meleagris gallopavo | reverse complement strand
AAATCAGAGCAGCAACTATTGATGTACTTAAGTTGAAATCAGTCGTCCTCATGCAAGAGAGCATATACCTCAGTGAACCCCATGCTTAACTCATGCTTTATGCTGGACTCCCTTTTGCATGGCTAGCACTCCCAGTCTCTTACAAGAGAGGAGGCTTCAGCCTGTATGGATTTTCCTGAAGCTGCTACCTGCTGCCTGAGTTGGCCTTGCTCCCTTCTAATAGGAGCAGATAGCCCTGCAGCCCCTGCACAGAAGGAACAACAACCTCCAGTGACATGCTCTCAGCCCACTCAGCAGCTAGGGGCAGAGAAAAGACCAGGACATTCAAATATAGCAAAGATCTTCAAAGCTTGTTTCTTAAGTATTTTTGGATATAACTGTGGGTGCTGAGCACACTGCAGACTTTCACAGAGGCAGCACACATCTTCCATTGTCTAGCACTTTCCAGATGGAACCTTAAACTACTCAGAGGACAGCATGATGAGTACACATACTCAAAAAGAACAAATTTACTAAAGCATTAATGGAAATTCCCAAACTGGCTCCTGCCTGCAATGGCAGTCACTTTTAAACCAGTTTCACCTACAGCCCTTTTAAGTGCATCACTTCCATTCTCTCCACGCAGCAGCAGATGATTATTTTCCTCATTTCAGCCATATGCTCAGCATTGACAGATTTCTTCCCCTCCATTTGCCCTGAAGGACAAAGATAGAACCATCACAGAAGCACTGAAGACAAAGGACAGTGGTTCACCACTTCCAGTTCAGCAATAACCCACAAGCAAATCAGAGGAGCTGCTGGCTACGGACTGTTTGGATAGATACAGACTACATACATACATACTCTACAGCTGGATTCCACCACGTCCTTAAAAGGTGGAGGATTTTCATCAGGTCCACCTTAAAAAATATCAATCTAATCCAGAATATAGATAGAAAGAAAATACTGTGAGGTTTCCTGATTCCTTTCCTTCATGGAAAAATGGAAAAATACCTCAGCCTGCATTAACCAAATACTTTGAACCGCCTACTGCAAAGAGAAGCATGCCAACCTCTCCAACTCCTCTAAGGCAATAGATAAATAAATAAAAGCACAGAAAAATAAAACTAACCAACCAAAAAAAAGGCAGATTTTACCAGGCCATTGAACTTCTTTTGCAGACTGTGGTCTGCAACCATAATATACAATCAATGAATGTACAGATGTTATAGCTATGAGTATACCAGAGAGCTTGGCTACATAGTTCTTACACCAAAGCAGAAAAGATAAAACACTCACCCATATCCCAAGCTTGCTTGTAAAACTCCAGCAGAGCAGACCTCCAGAAAAAAACCTTCCCCACAGCTACTCAGGTCTTTAATGGGTCTAGGAGAGGTGCAGCCAGGCTCCACCCCTTCCGGCAGCACAGGTGAATTACCTTCACCTGTACTCCCGTGGCTGACATATTGCTTACCTCAGGTGATCAATCAGAGGTTCAGAATGTGATTCAGCAGTTCCCATATGCATGGTGTGCTGAGAGAAATATTTACATCAATTCTCTGCTTCTTTGGAATAGAATTCTATATTGGTTGATAGCACGAGTACTTCTAACAAACATGAATATAAACTGCATTTTTGTCTCTGCTCAACTCTTTCTACATGTCTAGAAAGTGCACAAACTCACAAAAGTATATCCCGTCCCAAACCATCCCACTGGGACAAATGCAGGAACTTGTCAGAGGAAGGAGAACACACAGAAGTG
Source organism: Meleagris gallopavo (assembly GCF_000146605.3). Classification (NCBI taxonomy): domain Eukaryota; kingdom Metazoa; phylum Chordata; class Aves; order Galliformes; family Phasianidae; genus Meleagris; species Meleagris gallopavo. The sequence goes on along the minus strand of NW_011185643.1, from coordinate 2,929 downwards.
CAAAGAATCAAACTCAAACCCAGTAACAGCATATAGCCGTTAGTGATCTCCTAAATTTTTGAAACACTTAAGTTGTATCATGATTACTCCATGATTCCATGAATTTTCAGAACAGAGAAGAGCTTAATATGACTACTATCAGATTGGGAGACATGCAATAAAGTTTCCAACAGAAGGAACCTTTGTCTCAGAAAAGACAGTTATAAAAACCTTCATCATGAACAGTCAGCAAAAAAGCCTTAGGTTGTGCACTGAAACGCTTTCATCAAGGCCAAGATCCAGCAAAGTATTGAGAAATGTAGGAGCTTCAAGTGAGACTACAAATTGAGGAAAAGTAAAGTTAGCTAGCAGACTTGGAACCACATCGTCACCTGTGACTATCCTGCAAAAAGCTGCAACAAGTGCACCTCTAATAAACCTTCTGGCACCTCAGTCAGGAGGTCAGCAGAGCCACCTCGTCCACTCAGTGCGGACGTGGCAACATCAGCTGAACACCAACAGACCAGAAGTTACATGTGAAGCGTGTTAGGCTTTGATTTCATCACATTCCACAAACTAAGCAGGATCGGGATAGCAATCCCTGACATGCATCAGGTAACCTCTGTAGGCCTGGTTCTGGAAGGGTACGGGGTACGTAGCAAGCAAACCCGGTGTAGTTACTGAACAAAACCAGCTGGGACTGCTCGGGGTTCTTGCGTAGGTGACCATATTCAGGCAAGGCACACACACACACATCCTATTCACTGGTGGTCAGTTAATTTCACAGCACTTTGACAAGCACGGACAGTTTCTCCAGTGGCTACTCAGCATCTCAGTAATGAAAGCCTATTAGTGACTCTAGTTCTCCATTCTAGTCAAACGTGGTCCCCTTTTGGTACCCTGCTCAAGCTAAACAGCAGCCCTATGCTGCTTCTGCGGCGGCTGGCTTTGCAGCAGACCAGACCAGCGCACACTTAAGATCGAATAGAAAATATTACATGCATCAATGAAGGAATGCTGCCAACATCAGGGAAAGCTTCGCTAAACAGCGATCATGCATGTGGGTAACATAGAATCATAGAATCATTAACGAGGGAAAAGGCCGCTAAGATCATCTAGTCCAAGAGACAGAGGGAAGCGTGAACTTTTATTGAACGATAAACCTTCACGGTGTATGAGCCTGGGGCTGCCTGCCATGGGCCAGAGCCACCCAATGGACCTGTGGGAAGACACGGCCCAGATGCCGGTAATTGGTGTAAAACACTGACACTGAGCACACGAGATGGGGGGCGGGAATGGAGCGGGCAACGGCGCTGGGGAAAGCCCAGGAACGTGTGCTGGGGCTGCGGTGCTGCTGGCACACGTGCAGCAGGTGAGGCCGGCGCACGGTGATGACCAAGCAATGGATGGCGACATCGCTGTGGGACGGGCGGTGATGTCACCCAGTGAAGGCGAGGACTGGCGACACGGCCAAGCCGTGGTTTGTGACGTCTCCGCGTGATGCACTGTGACTGCCTGGCCCACGCTGCTTTAACGCGGGCGCGGCAGCCCGGCCCGGCAGTTCGTGCCTGGCCTCCGACCGAGCGTGTGTGCGAGGACTGGAGTGTGGACAGGGCGAGCTTTGGAGCTGGAACGTGCTCTGGGTGCTGCTAGCGCAGCTCTCAGAC
>NW_011185643.1:0-565 GCF_000146605.3 Meleagris gallopavo | reverse complement strand
TGCGGGCACGAAATAACCACCATCCGATACTCGGTGAGGTCGGATGACGACTACCTTGAGTGTGCTGTCCCGCAGCCCGCAGCGCACTCAGATCAAGGCCTGCAGGACGAGCAGGGGCCTGCAGAGCCGGTGCTCATCCCACCCGAGCACAGCTTCCCAGCCGAGGTCTGGGCTGCGTTTTTCAAGGAGCACCCGGAAGACCTCGAACCCCTGCTCCAATGGCTGCAGGAGGAGATCCAGCAGGAGTCCAGCGAGGACTGGTGGGAAGTCTATGCCGGACAGTGGACCACCATGAACCTCCTCTGTGAGCATGGACTGGACGAGGAGGCCTTGGTGCGGGAGCTGCAGCTGATCACCAATGGCGACGTGCTGCCCTTCGTGAGAAGGCTCATCAGCACCGCCGCAGCTCTGTACGGCCCCACGATCCGCCACGAGCTGGACCACCAAGTCAGCCGTGCTGCTGGAGGACGGGAGGACAGCCCTGCAGCCAGCGCCATCACCAGCGCCTCCTGTCAGGAGCCTCCCGCCTCGGGCCCAGGTCGCTCCACCAGCCCGGCAGGGCCCA
>NW_011185642.1:0-668 GCF_000146605.3 Meleagris gallopavo | reverse complement strand
GCTGACTTGGTGGTCCAGCTCGTGGCGGATCGTGGGGCCGTACAGAGCTGCGGCGGTGCTGATGAGCCTTCTCACGAAGGGCAGCACGTCGCCATTGGTGATCAGCTGCAGCTCCCGCACCAAGGCCTCCTCGTCCAGTCCATGCTCACAGAGGAGGTTCATGGTGGTCCACTGTCCGGCATAGACTTCCCACCAGTCCTCGCTGGACTCCTGCTGGATCTCCTCCTGCAGCCATTGGAGCAGGGGTTCGAGGTCTTCCGGGTGCTCCTTGAAAAACGCAGCCCAGACCTCGGCTGGGAAGCTGTGCTCGGGTGGGATGAGCACCGGCTCTGCAGGCCCCTGCTCGTCCTGCAGGCCTTGATCTGAGTGCGCTGCGGGCTGCGGGACAGCACACTCAAGGTAGTCGTCATCCGACCTCACCGAGTATCGGATGGTGGTTATTTCGTGCCCGCATACGGCACAACTCGGCTTCCTGTTTGCCCACCAGATGGCACAGCCGTAGCACAGCTGGTGTTGGCAGGGGGTCACGTAGGTGACATCTTCCCGAATTTGCCCGCAGATGGGGCAGATCCATTCGGATGCCACGTCCATGGCCCCGGGCTGTGCGGTGGGCTGGGGAGAGCTGAGGTCGGGAAGCTGCTCCCCTCACTGGTGCTGCAGCAAGCAGA
>NW_011185641.1:0-478 GCF_000146605.3 Meleagris gallopavo | reverse complement strand
CCACACTGCCTACCTGCGCTGCTGCACGCGCCTCTCCGCGATGTCCCGGCTGCCTGCTGCCAGCAGGGTCGGGGTACGGCACAAATGGCTCTGAGACGGCGTCTGAGAGCTGCGCTAGCAGCACCCAGAGCACGTTCCAGCTCCAAAGCTCGCCCTGTCCACACTCCAGTCCTCGCACACACGCTCGGTCGGAGGCCAGGCACGAACTGCCGGGCCGGGCTGCCGCGCCCGCGTTAAAGCAGCATGGGCCAGGCAGTCACAGTGCATCGCGCGGAGACGTCACAAAGCACGGCTTGGCCGTGTCGCCAGTCCTCGCCTTCACTGGGTGACATCACCGCCCGTCCCACAGCGATGTCGCCATCCATTGCTTGGTCATCACCGTGTGCCGGCCTCACCTGCTGCACATGTGCCAGCAGCACTCCAAAAAATGTTGCTCATATTTGTTGCTAGTTTTTCTGTCTCAGTAACAACATAAACT
>NW_011185640.1:0-514 GCF_000146605.3 Meleagris gallopavo | reverse complement strand
TGTCCCGGCTGCCTGCTGCCAGCAGGGTCGGGGTACGGCACAAATGGCTCTGAGACGGCGTCTGAGAGCTGCGCTAGCAGCACCCAGAGCACGTTCCAGCTCCAAAGCTCGCCCTGTCCACACTCCAGTCCTCGCACACACGCTCGGTCGGAGGCCAGGCACGAACTGCCGGGCCGGGCTGCCGCGCCCGCGTTAAAGCAGCATGGGCCAGGCAGTCACAGTGCATCGCGCGGAGACGTCACAAAGCACGGCTTGGCCGTGTCGCCAGTCCTCGCCTTCACTGGGTGACATCACCGCCCGTCCCACAGCGATGTCGCCATCCATTGCTTGGTCATCACCGTGTGCCGGCCTCACCTGCTGCACATGTGCCAGCAGCACTCCAAAAAATTTTGCTCATATTTGTTGCTAGTTTTTTCTGTCTCAGTAACAACATAAACTGTACTTGCTGTACACTGATACTGCACACTTGTACTGCTCACTGGTGTGGAAAATCACATTCTTCTTTTCGTTCATT
>NW_011185639.1:0-460 GCF_000146605.3 Meleagris gallopavo | reverse complement strand
CCATCCATTGCTTGGTCATCACCGTTGTGCCGGCCTCACCTGCTGCACATGTGCCAGCAGCACTCCAAAAAATTTTGCTCATATTTGTTGCTAGTTTTTTCTGTCTCAGTAACAACATAAACTGTACTTGCTGTACACTGATACTGCACACTTGTACTGCTCACTGGTGTGGAAAATCACATTCTTCTTTTCGTTCATTCTTTTCGTTTTTACTTTTATCATCCAAGGTCCACAAGTCCATGGAACCTGATGGGGTGCATCCACGTGTGCTGAGGGAGCTGGCGGAGGTCATTGCCGAACCGCTCTCCATCATTTTTGAGAGGTCTTGGACAACAGGGGAGGTCCCTGAAGACTGGAGGATAGCCAATGTCACTCCGGTCTTCAAAAAGGGCAAGAAGGAAGATCCAGGTAATTATAGGCCTGTCAGCCTCACCTCCGTCCCTGGAAAGGTGATGGAACA
>NW_011185638.1:0-657 GCF_000146605.3 Meleagris gallopavo | reverse complement strand
ATCTGTGAGAATGTTAGAGTGCACGAGAAATTTAGTCATTTGGCCATGTGTGTTCCATACCTAGGAAGCAGGAGCTATACGTTTCTTTAGATACGCAGTATAATACAGAAGAAGGGAAGTACAGAAAGGTTTCCTTACTTAACAGCCTATAAAAGTGAAAATCTGTATAAAAGATCCACAAGAGTTGTGCAAATAGGCAACATGAAGAATTCTATGGCAAGTCTCAATTAACAAGAAGTTAACTGATCTGCCAGCATCAAAAATTTTCTGTCCTCACTAATGGCATCACCCTTTACTAATGTATCATAAGTGTTGCAAGTTATTGTTACAGAGTATTAACAGGCATGTAAAATCCAGAAAACTCTTTTAAATCCCTTCCAGCTCTCTGTGCAGTTACAGGTTAGTGCTCTTTCTTGCCTGCTTTGATAATAATTCATTTTATTTATCTGAAACTCATAGGGCCAAGCTGTGAAAGTATCCTGTGGTGATGAGCCCATATACTTGAGCTGGATGGAAATAAGGCATCGAGGTCACCGGAGTGAAAATATTGCAGAGATGAACAGGCATTTAGCAGAGAAACTTGGCATTGCAGATGGAGAACAGGTTTGAAATGCCATTTCCTTTTTTCTTTTTTTCTTCATTTTGGGTTTAAATTTT
>NW_011185637.1:0-394 GCF_000146605.3 Meleagris gallopavo | reverse complement strand
CCCTGAGCTGATAGTGTGTCCCTGCCTGGGGTCGGAGCTGAATCGGCCCCCTCCTCCCTCCCCTTCCCAACCCCCAACCATCCTACGGAAGGCGTAGAGCTGCCAGACCAGCTCAGAGCTTTGCAGAGCTGTGTTTCCAGTTCTTGCTGCTGCAGAAATGGCCTGGTTTCCCAGTGCTTACCAGATTGAAATTGTTCTTCCTGCTAGAATTTAAAGAGCAGAAATGAGTATTTTTGGTTGCTGCCTATCGAACAGGTTACGAGATGTGCAATATCTTTTGCAAACAGGAGCTCGTAATCCCCAGCACAGAATTTTAGATGTTCCTGGCTTCTTTGCAGCAGAACTGCAGCACCTTCAGTGTGATTCCTCCCAAAGGACATTACCTCAGTGGGAT
>NW_011185636.1:0-729 GCF_000146605.3 Meleagris gallopavo | reverse complement strand
GGCTGCTTCTGCATGTTCCTCCTCATTGTGGAGGTGTATATGGACTTACATAGGAGGCACTGCAGGGCAAGACCAGGGAAACTGATAGGAAGTGAAACAAAGGACAATGGGGACATTGTGCAGAGCTCCCAGAGCAACGTATAACATCACACACAGAGTGTGGTGTGGGCAGCAGTGCCAGTGCCGCGAGAACTCCAGCATCCATTTCAGCACTGTTTCACCTGAAAACCTGCTAAGGATCTTTGGTAAGTACTGAGCAAACTCTGTTTTGCTGTCAGAGGGTGACAAAGGCTGCTGGAATCGGATCCGTTGATGCCCCACGGACACAGAGCTCCACATTGGCTGCTTGTCCATTTGCATTTGTTCAAATGGAGCCGCCCTGAACGCTGTCTTTTTTTCCATTTCCTATCCCTGGCCACATTCCATTACCCGTGAAAGCTGCAGCCCTGCCCTTTTCACAAGGATAACTGCCAAGACCATTGCATCATAACTGCCGGGCCCTGCTGTACCTGTGTCAGCGCTCCATTCATCCACTGTTTGCTTTGGATAGAAGCACATGCCCACAGGGGAGCTTTCCTCCCTCCTGTATTTAGTTTTTGGACACTGATGATGTTGTTACTACAGCGTGTTCATCGTGGGCTTGTTGCTATCCCTTTCTGTATCTGCTCTGTAGGGATTTATTCCCACTGTTATCCTGTGTTTGGGACTTGAGACTAGGAAAGCTTCAAG
>NW_011185635.1:0-507 GCF_000146605.3 Meleagris gallopavo | reverse complement strand
TTTGCCAGTTCTATCTCTAAATTTCTTAAGCTTTCCCTCCCTCAGGTCCTTCTGGAGGCCCTGGGCAGCCTGGTCTAGTGTTAGATATGAGGTTGGTGGCCCTGCATGCAGCACAGAGGTTGGCCTTCATGATCCTCGAGATCCCTCCCGACCCAAACTATTCTATGATTCCTTTGAGATTTTCTTTTCCTCTGCCAGTAGTGACAGCAGCTGAGTACCTAAGAAAAGCCCCTTAAAGCCAAATCCACACCAAGAGCTGGGGCTGAACTCAGCAAACAGCAGAGGAGGGAGAGCAGCTCCGAGCACAGAGGGCAGGGCTGCCCCAGGTTTCCTTTTGACCAGTTCTCATCACCTCTTGTGTTCACGGGGTAAAACCACGAGTCAATCTGATGGATATCGAGGAGGTGTTTTACAAAGAGATGCTTTCCCATTTTCTGCCCCATCCCTCACGACCTGCCTTATTGGTAGCTGAGATTTGGATGCAGTGATGCAGGGAGGGTGCCTGTG
>NW_011185634.1:0-1091 GCF_000146605.3 Meleagris gallopavo | reverse complement strand
CACTTTGGTGAGAGACAAAGCCTATGGATAGTAAACATTCCTCCAGCTTTTAATTGTATCTGTGCAAGTTGGGGCTGAGGCTTTTATACAAAAGATTGCAAGAAGCGTGCCTTGCAGCTACCCATGCTGTTTCTTGTTACGTTGGCAGTCAGAATTTCACATTTCATTATTCAGAAAAATGTTTTACTAAGAGCAAGCTTTGAAGGAAAGCCATTGTGCTTCCCTTACTCACCCTCTTGTTAGCAGAGGGCGCAGGGAGTGGAAGGCTGCACTGAAGGAGAGCACGAGAGAATGGGCTGGGAAGGCTGCCAGCATTCTGCACCTTTAAATCACATCAAGCACATGGCGGGGATTAATCAGGCATCTTAACGTTAGCTGGAGGGCTGTTACAACACAATTATGTTTTACGGGCCTCTCGCTCTCTAATCTTTGATTTCATCCTCAGCCAAATGGTGAATGCAGATGCTGAGGCTGGGTGGGCACGGCAGGTTGGTGCTATGCAGCCTGGCTGTTCTGCTTTGGTCATGGAATCACAGAATGGCCTGGGTTGAAAAGGACCACAGTGATCGTGTAGTTTTAACCCCCTGCTGTGTGCAGGTCGCCAACCAGCAGCCCAGAGCCACATCCAGCCTGGCCTTGAGTGCCTGCAGGGATGGGGCATCCACAGCCTCCTTGGGCAACCTGTTCCACTGCCTCACCACCCTCTGCATGAAAAACTTCCTCCTCACATCCAACCCAAACCTCCCCTGGCTCACTTTCAAACCATTCCCCTTGTCCTGTCACCACCCACCCTCACAAACAGCCGTTCCCCCTCCTGTTTATCCGCTCCCTTCAAGCACTGAAGGCCACACTGAGGTCTCCCTGCAGCTTCTCTTCCCCAAGCCGAACAATCCCAGTTCCCCCAACCTTTCCTCACAGCAGAGCTGCTGCAGCCCTCTGACCATCTCAGTGCCTCCTCTGGACCCGCTCCCAGAGCTCCACGTCCTTCCTGTGCTGGGGGCTCCAGCCCTGGACGCAGTGCTGCAGATGGGGCCTCACAAGAGCCGAGCAGAGGGGGACGATCACCTCCCTGTCCCTGCTGCCACCCCTTT
>NW_011185633.1:0-504 GCF_000146605.3 Meleagris gallopavo | reverse complement strand
TCCAATCTGGATGACTTGAGTTTGTTGAATCTAATAGTCAATTTTAACCACATTTGATAAATGCATATTAGATAAGAAACATAACTCAGGTTACATGAAGAAGTATGGCATGACAAGTATCCCAAACATATACAGCCTGTATTTATGACTCGATTACAGATAATTCAGAGTAAGGAGAAGTTCAACGTACTCTGACACAAAAGTAATCTAGCAAATGAAAGAAGATGTATTACAGGAGAAATCAGATATGAACAAATCAATACACATACAACATCTCGCACACCATTCACTCCTCTCTCTAAGAAAAGTCTCTTAAGAAGACAGGAGGTAGAGGAGGAAGGAGAATATACCAATTTTAGTTTTAATAACAGATAAATATTCTGCATTGCAACATCTTAGAGCAGAAATTGACGATATGACAAAAAGAAACGCATTTCTCCCAGTACCTTTCAAGGAAACCACTACAAATCAGAGATGTTGGTTAAGGCCTACAATCATTGAAAT
>NW_011185632.1:0-602 GCF_000146605.3 Meleagris gallopavo | reverse complement strand
GCTATCAAGAGTAACTGCTTTTACACAAGTGAAGTCAGAGGACTAGTTTATTTACCATATTTAAGAGATGGATGAGAATGCTTTACACAATCAAATTAAATAAAAAATAAGTTACTTAAAAACTTAATATTTGCCTTTCAATAAATAAAGGAATTGCAATAAAACTAAACTTGAGTTTAGTTTAAGTTTTAACTTAGTTCAAGTTTTTAAAACTTGAGAACTGGGACTAAAGAGTGTGCTGTAATCCCTCCTTGTACGGTGGCTGCTCTCTCTATGCTTTCTTTACTTGCAGTTATGTTCTTGGAAGAGCCTCTCAAGGTTACAAGACTTGAGATTTTCTCCAATACAATTAGAACTATATAAAAAGTTCTAAAAATGTTTCTCACATCCATCATAAGATGCTAAAAAGATGTTCATGTCAGCACCCTTTAGGGAAACCCTTAAACTCAGAGATAGAGAGATTGACAAATCGGCTTCCAATCTTTTGTCTCTAAGGCTTCAAATTTAAGAGCAGCCAGAGCATTACTGGGTATTCCAATATGATTCTCCAAATTACTGAACTCCCAAAGCTGTTCATGATGCACTGCTGCCCTATACCAACT
>NW_011185631.1:0-351 GCF_000146605.3 Meleagris gallopavo | reverse complement strand
GTTTCTGAAAAGCTTATCCAATCCTTGCTCCCCTTATGAAAATTTTTTCTGATTAAAAAAAAAGCAAACAAACAACAACAACAACAAAAACAAACAAACAAAAAAAAAACACAACATGACATCCACTTGTGAGGAATCTAAAATTCTGTTGTCATGGCTGTAACATCTGGCTTTTGCATCTTTGGAAGGGCAAGGTGAATAAAATAATGACAGTACGTGTTCAGGCAAGAGTTCTTAAAGTCTTTTTCATTGCAAGTTCACCTACTTCTATTCTACAAGTAGCATGCTGTCCTTGGAAAAGGTGCTTCAGAAGAGGAAGCCTACTGCTTTTCTTTTAGGGATGAAAAAAAA
>NW_011185630.1:0-494 GCF_000146605.3 Meleagris gallopavo | reverse complement strand
AAACCCAGGGTTTATTTATTGTCTCCCTTTCAAAGTTAAACCTGTTACTTGTCTTCTGAAGCTCCTACCTCTGCAGTCCAACTATACTGAGTTCAGCTCTCCCCATGACTCAATACACAATGACTGAGAGGCTGGGAAGACAAGGACAAGCACTAGGACTGCCTGGTGTTCATGAGGCCACTTGCTCCTTTGTCAGTCCATAGCAGGATAAATCACACCTGTACCAAACCCAGCATGCATTTGCTGACATGCAGTTGTTAACACCAGCTGAAATTCTACAACTGCCCCAACACACATTTCAGCCTTAATGAGTTTACCCTTGGCTAATAGCAGGCAATGTAAAGCTCATCCTTGTCCTCCAAGACCATTACGTCATTTCTGTCCTCTGCACAGAGACCTCCTTGTGTATCTGAAGATTAATGCTTAATTCAGTCTTTTGCTACCATCTTCAGCAGATCTTGTAGATGGCATTTTCTAGGCAACCCTTAATGTTT
>NW_011185629.1:0-476 GCF_000146605.3 Meleagris gallopavo | reverse complement strand
ACCAATTGCAGAAGTGAATCCAAGTTGTGAATCCTTCACAGTTCCCCAATGCGATACAGAACCCCCACGTACACACAAGCAGACACTCCACGTCCAGCCCTGCTGCATGGAAGGGGCACCTGGAAATCACATCTTGTGAGCCCAGTGCACACTTCTGTATGGGGAATACTGCTTCTGTATGGGGAAACAGACACCAGGCTGTTCTAGGAAGAACCTCCTGCAACCAACAGCACGGTGCCATTCTGTTCCACAAACGTGAAGCCTTAACCCCTTCCAGTGTACAGGCAATAGAATTTTCCCACTCCCCCTTCTTACTTTGAGCCATATCAATATGCAGCATGCAGAAACTATTTCACAAAGTTAAACATTTATTAGGAACAAGAACTATTACAAAAAGATACCCATAGTCTAAATATATACAAGAAGTTTAAACATAACATTTTCATGTACCCTTGGTTATAAAAATACATTAGATT
>NW_011185628.1:0-847 GCF_000146605.3 Meleagris gallopavo | reverse complement strand
ATGATGCTGTAGCTGTATCATATTCCCACCCTAGTATCACTCACTAAGCAAATTGGCACAGCCTACCGGTTTTAGAAAGCAGGTATGATGATTTTCTAAGGTGCTGCATCCTGGTGAGGAAACAGAACTAACACTGTAGGAGCAGAACTGATAGAAGACAAATAATAATACACTTTGAACATAGAAAGTGTGAGCTGGTGGGAAATCTGTTCTCTCCTATTACTAGCATTCACTTTTCAAAAACAGAAGTTTTGGTTGCCTTCTTTAGTTATATTAATAACATTATTTGCAGAAGAAGTACCTTACCACTGGAGCACCATGTGTTTGTGGTAGATTATGCAAAATTTTATGCAAAAGACTTACAGAGATTGCATCATGTTCAGAAAAAAATGCATGGACAGCAGTACGGTGCAGTAACCAGGTCATGTTGAGATGTCAGAAACCTGTGCTTACATGTATCTCTTTTTCAGGAGCAAGGACAGTGGAGATGAGCACTGGGCTGGTATAAAGCTCTGCATCAAAAATAGTCACCCTGATCCAGGATGACTGGAGGACAGTCTTGTGTTGGTTTTAGTGGGAGACAAGAATGGGCTCAAGGTGGAGCATCACCTTGTAACATTACTTCTCATTTGTATTTGTGATACAAATGAGAAGTCTGAGACTGTGCAAATATACTCTTCCTTACAGAGCAGAAAAAGGAATTTGAGCAGAGGGGTAGGGAACTGACCCTAATGTCACAGCCCTACTGCTCAACAATGGGCTCTTCACAGTGCTGTTTTCAAGGAAGGAAAAAGAAAGAGGAGGGTTTGTGTGGAAGAGAAGACAGAAGGAGAAAAGGCAAAATGTG
>NW_011185627.1:0-610 GCF_000146605.3 Meleagris gallopavo | reverse complement strand
AACTCTCAGACACACAAACCATGGATGCTCAGGGAACTCTGCTCTTGCAATTGAACTCTCCTTTTTTCCCTGGGTACATCTCTTCGCTTTCTTCAATAAGCAGGCAAAAACATTACTATGTAGTGAATGAACGAACTGTGGAATGGGTAAACAGCATGGTCTTGCTAATTATTCTTAGCAGCTTCTAGACTTTAACCATGTGCTTTCACCCTGTGGTAACGCACAGATGTCTCCCTCTAGTCCTGCAGCATGACATGTGATGGATGTACAGAAAAAAAAGCCTTTTTGCTAAATACCAACAGGCATCTTTTAACCCTTTCCGATCCTTCTCCATGCTGAAAAGACCAACCAGAGAAAGGGATAGGATATACACGTAATACCCTCAATCCTGTAAGCATCTGCCGGTAGGTGGTGTTCAAATGACTTTTGAATGTTTCAGCATATCTTTAGTTCTCTTTGATTCTTCTGAGGTTATATGGGTGGTTACTGGCAGAATTATACAAATACAGTGTTCACAGCTCAGCAATCCTTGGATCCAGATTTGGAGTTTAATGTGGGTGGCACAGGAGTAAATGCCAAGAAGGCCAGGACAGGGCTGTTAGTTACAGAA
>NW_011185626.1:0-750 GCF_000146605.3 Meleagris gallopavo | reverse complement strand
GAATAATCGAGTTCAGAAATGAACCAAAACACTGTCTTCAAAAAAAATGCAAGATGAAACACAGTTTGCAGTTTGGAAATGATCTCTTTGTTTTCTTTTCTTTTTTTTTTTTTGTTCTTCAAAATTTGTTTTCTTTTGTTATTCAATTTGTTTTTGTTTGTTGATGTTGTTTTGTTTGGTTTTGCTTATTTTTATTTTTCCCATTCAAAGACTTTTACTCCCAGCCTCTTAATATCGCCATACTTGATTCAGATGCTTGTGATTTTTATTTGTCGATAAAGGGCTTTTGACAGCTTCAGTGGCATTTGTGATTATGCAGGAACATGCAAATAACCTCTAACTCATCACAAAATTCTTCAGCATTTATTCCTGAAGTCTTTGAAATCATTAACTAAATTTCCAACTTCCAAAAAGTATTTCAAACTCTCCAAGATGTGATCATCACTATTCTGACAGAGAACAAAAATTTCAGAGCATGTTGTTTTCCCCACACCTGACCCACCCAGTCTTCCTTAGTAAAAATCTATCTACTTCATTATTATTAACTGCTTTTTGTTTGTCAGATTACATGATGTCCAATTGTGTCCATGGGCGTTTTTGCAGAGCAGTTTTTTTTCAAATATCTAGAACAGTTTAACAGGAATTCTTGAACTGCATTTATTATATTCAATAATGTTTCTTCACGTCCAATTGTAGATATTTATTAAGTTTTACCATTAGATTATTTATTTAACTTATATTTGTGGTTTA
>NW_011185625.1:0-881 GCF_000146605.3 Meleagris gallopavo | reverse complement strand
GATTACCTTCCCATTTTGGCCCCTTCTGCTCATCACTGCCCTAAGTCTGGTGGTTACCAGCCCTCAGACCTGCCAGCATAATTGCATGCATAGCTGCTCCCTGACCCAGCTCTGTCAAAATGAATGCAGCTGAGCTTAAACACCTCTTTTATAGTTCTTGGGGGGCTTTTGTTTCTGCTTTTAGCTGGATCACTTTGTCAGGACCAGGTTAGGGAGCAATTAAATACGTAGTTATGTTGGCAGATCTGAGGGGGCAGCTGGACCAGAAGCAACACATCTGACCATGGTCTAAGTAAACAGCTGTCCAAAGCTTTATTCAAACAGATGTGGAGAAAAACGTAGCTAATAAGTCTTGAAGTGAAATTATAATTTACAAGAAACTGCACATATCAAATTTTCTTCTAAGAGATACAATCACTAGTTTAGGAGATGATAATTTTCTGCAAACTTAAGCATAGTGAAGTATGTAGGACGTACTTTAGTAAGCCACCACTTACTTTAAATAGATGTATTGATGCAGGCGAGTATTTTGCATTCTGTTAGGACAATGCCAGCCTCAAGGGGCTATGAATTGCTTGCACCAGTTTCAACCAAGTGCATTCTAATCATTTCTGCACACTGTTACTAATTAAGCATTGAGAGGTTCTGTTTTCAGACCACAATTTTACATATATTTAGAAGTGGGTAACTCAGTTCTACACAAAAGATCAATATTACTAATCTTGCTATCCCAACTGCTTTTTTTCCATGCCCCATTTCTAGTTCTGGTACAGATTTTGTGTAAGCCACGGTAAGAACTGATTCAGATTCGTATGATGGGGAAAGGTGGTCAGGTGTGCTTCCTGGGCCACTTCACCACACGAGCAACACAAATCCTGATG
>NW_011185624.1:0-1364 GCF_000146605.3 Meleagris gallopavo | reverse complement strand
TTTTACATACTGCTAAAATTTGCAGCTGTCATTAGAGAAATTAGAAAAAGACAATAGACGTATTATTCCTTCAAAGAGTCAAAAAGAAAGCTAGCAAAATTTTAAAAACAATAATACTTCTACCACATTCAATAAATTCAGCATTAGATATCAAGCATTTTTGATGAATTTAAAACAGATTCACCAAAAGATGTTGTCAGGTTTTTATTCTGAATTTAATATGCAAACTATCCTTATCCAGCACAAAACTTGAGAGCAATATACAAATATCTATCACCTCTTTAACTGAGCATATTTTTTCAATATATTCTTTTTTTAACTGTCATATAGAGAACTCTGGTAGCATGCAAAATTATAACAAGGTCAAAGGTGATCAAAAAGACTACAGCACCAGTCAGTTACTTACATTTAGTTGCCATCATAAAACAGCACATGTTCATTTTTCTATCTTTTTCTTTCCATACTAGTTAAATGGTAGACAAAGAAAAATTAATGAGTAAAATAGATATTGCATCTTTTTGATAGAGGGTAAAAATCATTCAGGCAACAAGCGTAAGAAGAGAAAGTTAGTTATTGCATAGTCATGTTGTTAGCAAAAAGATCTTCTGTTGATGCAGAATCAATTTTCCAGCCAAAAACGTTTCAGCACTAATTTAGCTAATGTTCCAGTGAGTAGATTCAAGAAGCATACCTCACACTCTCGAAATTTGTCTTTCTGGCAATTTGCTCCTTCAGTGTTCAGCAATAGTGATCTCTGCATTATTATAGGAATGCACAATTTGCTGAAAAGATTTCTGCTAATTAATGTTGCTAGGAATTAGAAACAACCTTCCTGTATTAGACTTCCATATTTACATTATATAACGTAAATTCTTAATGATGCTTTTGAAGCATATTTACTGACATTAATGAGAGTGAAAATAGTGTAATAAGAGTTTTTGATGTAATATTTCTCTCTCAGTTGTTTGCAAGAATTCTCCTATACTGATCATAGTAGTTCTTTAACCTAGAAAGAATCTTTTGGCATGCAGTTGTTTCCCCATACCTGGATTGCCCAGCAGATGTGGTGAACTGTCTTGGAAAAGAAAGATATTTGTAATGAATAGATAAATCTGTAAAAATAAAGTAGCCTCTCACTACTTGTGCTCTTGAGTTGCCTTCAAGAATGGCAAGTGATTTCATGAGCTTCTGGTCACTGCAGGAACCGCAGAGATCTCATTAATCTACTGAAGTCTCAGAGAATACTCTGGGAAATGTCATTTATCAGCAGCCCCATCTGCCCCAGAGATAAATGAGTAAGGAAACTGTATGATGCAATCCTGTCAGGACCTCCTTTTGCTTGGTCTTGTCTGCGCTTTCTCCCC
>NW_011185623.1:0-487 GCF_000146605.3 Meleagris gallopavo | reverse complement strand
ATCTGACTTCATAACCAGTCAGACTGTTACTAAAATCTTTGTTGCTTTTGTTCAAGTGTTTGTTGGTTGATTGTTTTTGTTTGTTTGTTTGTTTGTTTGTGGATACAAATCACAGTTTCTGAGGAGAAAATAATTTTTCATTTATTCTACAAGGCTGTGACACATACTCTACTGTAAAGTAATTGCCTTCGGTTCAGTATTAACTGAAGCCAAATGTTTGACTACAGACAAAAATTTCTATCAGATCATTTCTTACAAATACAGTACCCTGTTATTACCTTTCAGAGTTCTCTTAAACTGCACTTTTGCACATGCTTCAAGTAGATCCTGCCATCTGAATACAATTTCCCAACAGGAGCTGGGTGAACTGGTGACAATTAGAGATTAGGTATCTTTCTCCACAGGCGTAATGCAATCCTCTCTGTTTTGAGCCATTTCCTTGAGTTAGTAAAATTGCATCTTCATGCCAAAAGTCTCTTGGAAGTGG
>NW_011185622.1:0-591 GCF_000146605.3 Meleagris gallopavo | reverse complement strand
CCCCTCGTCCTGTCTCCACGTACCACTGAAAAGAGACTGGCCTCACCACTATGGCCGCCACACCTCAGATATTTATAAACCTGGATCAGGTCCCCTCTCAGCCTTTCTTTTCTCAAGGCTAAACAGACCCAGTTCACTTAGCCTTTCTTCATAGGGCAGATGCTCCAGGCCCTTCACCATCTTTGTGGCCCCTCCGCTGGACTCTTCCAAGAGATCCCTGTTCTTTTTTGTACGTGGGGGACGCCCAGAACTGGACACAGTACTCCAGAGGAGGCCTTACCGAGGGCAGAGTAGAGGGGGAGGATCACCTCCCTCGACCTGCTGGACACGCTCTTCTTAATGCACCCCAGAATGCCATTGGCCTTTTTGGCCACGAGGGCACACTGCTGGCTCATGGCCAACCTGTCGTCCACCAGGACGCCCAGGTCCCTCTCTGCAGAGCTCCTCTCCAGCAGCTCACTCCCCCAGCCTGTATTGGTGCATGCAGCATTATTTTGCAGCATAGGTAAATTTTCCAAAGTAAAAGTGTTTCTTGGGGTAATGTAGGAACTGGTGGTAGCTTTGGTATATATTCATTAAAGACCACCAAGA
>NW_011185621.1:0-494 GCF_000146605.3 Meleagris gallopavo | reverse complement strand
GGGAGGTTGTGGAGTCTCCTTCTCTGGAGATATTCAAGTCTCGCCTGGACGCCTACCTGTGCGACTGGTGTAGGGAACCTGCTTTGGCAGGGGGGTTGGTCTCGATGATCTCTAGAGGTCCCTTCCAACCCCTACAATTCTGTGATTCTGTAAAATGGAAAACTTAGGCGAGGGCAGCTGAGAGCAAGAGGTTGATGTTGCTTTCTGACAGTATTCAGGGGAATGAAAGTTAGAAAGGTCACTGGCTTTAGAAGCAGATAGTGATACAGTGTTTTCTCTCCCTTTTTTACTAACTTTCATTTTTTGTCCTTCAGATTTTCCATGATTAAGGCTCATATTGCCACTGATGACCATGGGCTTTGTCTATATCCTCTGCCTTTTGCTTTGCTCTACTCAATCCAACTGATTTTTTTCCCACCTTTTTCTCTAACTTTTAGAGATTCTCCCACTACTAAAGACCTAAAAAAGCACTGAGACAGTCCCCTGCAAGGAGC
>NW_011185620.1:0-394 GCF_000146605.3 Meleagris gallopavo | reverse complement strand
CAGTGGCTTAAAGTTACCTGCAAAATTGCTAGTAGCTGATAGAAAAGGTCCGAACTTCCCTTGTTTTCTATCTTGGCACCTTATTTTGTGGTGGTTCTTGTAATTGTGGGGTCATGATTGATTGAAGGTGTTAAGATTTGATTAAGATTTGAAGTTCTCTGATATCTTGAGACTTCAACCTCAAGGTTGCTCTGTCAGGTAGCAAGCGTGGCTGTTTCTGTATAAACAGGGTGACAGAATAGTTGGGTGTCTATCCCGGAAGAATGGGTGTAGAAATTTAAGGCTTTTTATTGGACTTTGCACAGTTGGTGAGGACACTTCTACCATATTACATATGTTTTTTTCCTTTTTCAAGTTATTCCCATAAGAAAAAAAAATATCAGAGTGATATCTT
>NW_011185619.1:0-618 GCF_000146605.3 Meleagris gallopavo | reverse complement strand
CACCAATGTCAGTGAAATCAGTGAATCTCCCCCTCTACTCAGCTCTTGTGGGGCCACACCTGGAGTACTGTGTCCAGGCTGGGGACCTCAACGCAGGAAAGACATGGAGATGTCAGAAGTGGGTCCAGAGGAGGGTGACAAAGGCAATCAGTGGGCTGGAGTACCTCTCCTATGAAGAAAGTTTGAGGGACATGGACATGTTCAGACTGGAGAAGAGAAGGCTCTGAGGAGACCTCATTGTGGCCTCTCAGAACTTGTGGGGAGCCTATAAGCAGGAGGGAGACTGACTTTTTAAATAGTCTGATAATGACGTGCCAAGGAGGAATAGCTTTTACCTAAAAGAGCGAAAAATTTGTTTAGATGATAGGCAGAAATTCTTTACTCATAGGGTGGTGAGTTACGGGCACAAGTTGTCCAGGAAAACTATGAACGCTTCATCTCTGGAGGTGTTCAAGGCCAGGTCAGATGGGGTCCTGGGCAGCCTGATATAGTGTCTGGCAATTCTGCTCACAGCAGAGGGTTTGAAATTAGATGATCTTTAAGGTTCCTTCCAACCCAAGTCATACTATGCCTTCTACAATTCTATGAAATGTCAAAATTAATTCATCTCTAATTTGT
>NW_011185618.1:0-557 GCF_000146605.3 Meleagris gallopavo | reverse complement strand
ACACACACACACACACACACACACACACACAATTACATATTTTTCATATATATATACATATATATTCTCAAATGCTGAATTATAAAAGGGCACACAAAAGGGACTCCTTAAGGATACCTTTCTGAGAGCACGACAGTTCTCCAGCCCCAATCCTAGAAACTGGGCACAGAAGGCAGGAAACCAGCACACGACATAACAATGATCGGCCGGGGAAAAAGCAGGAGGGAAAAGGTAAAAGGAAAGGCGGGGGAGACGGACTCATCACCCGGGAAGAATGCAAGACTGCTTTCCACAAGTCAACCAGCAGAGGTGAAACTGAACTTGGTAGGAGATTTTAAAACATAACAAGAAGGGATTTCCATGGGTACGCTATTCAGAAGGGAAAGTTTGAGGAAAGCGTGCTCCCTCCGATAAGCCACGAAGGAGAACAGGCAACAACGTACGTAGGTAAGGCTGAGGCACTCAGCAAGTCCTTCGCCTCAATCTCTGCTGAGAGTCTGGCATCCCGTATCTCCCAGTCCCTAAACTTCTGGCGGGGCTGTGGCAGTAAAATCCCT
>NW_011185617.1:0-447 GCF_000146605.3 Meleagris gallopavo | reverse complement strand
CCCTAAATATCTCACTCAGTTAATATCTATTCGCCAGCTAGCAACACTGCAAGCAGCAAAGCACTAGATTTTAGCTCAGTTTCTTTCCTTCCTCGAATAATGCATGCATAGTGAGATAGGATTGCCTATTTCCATTGCATGTCTTCCCATTTGCGTTTCAACCTCACAGTGTTATGAATCAGTTTTACTGTCCTAATTTGAAATTACTAGCCCTTCTTAAGAGAACTTTCCTGCTATTAATCATCTTAGCTGGATTTTGCCTAGATTCTCACAAAATATTCTTCTTTTGTCTGCATTCTTCCATGTACTCTCTCATGTTGGTCTCCTTTGTGCACCCATGCCACAGGTTAAATGAACACATCTTTGTAAGCACAACCTTTAGGTGGCTTGTTGCAGAAGAAAGAATGCTGTGGGACTAACTCACTGATTTATACTGTTTGGTTTGTC
>NW_011185616.1:0-693 GCF_000146605.3 Meleagris gallopavo | reverse complement strand
TCCTCTCTTATTCAGCGATTAACTTCCGCTTAGTTTAATGTTCTAGATGGATGCTGTGTCATGAGATAGAGCACGTATGGTTATCATAGGTCTGGTGCATACAGTGAGCTGCTAAACAGAAAGTAGTACATTTGAATGGCATATTTTGATGTCAGCAATGAACTATTTTCAGATAGGATATTTACCATCCTGATATTTGGAAATAAGCTTTATCCAAAAAAGTTAAGAAACTTAATATGCACACCATCAAAAGACAAGACTTTTCTAGCCATGTGTGAACACGTAACTTCTTGTTAGCTTGTACATGTTCCATAGCTAAAGAGACCTGAACAGGCCTATCGCATTCTACTTCTCATCAGGTTTACTCTGTCATGATTAATGTTTTCCCTTCCAACCACCTTAATTCTTTTTGGAGGCTAAGGAGCATGATCTTAGTTGAAGCTGTTATGAATTTAATTCTGATCTGTAAAGAGATTATACTCTAAAGCAAACAGTTTCATTTTGACCGTTTTAATCAATGGCTTTCAATTACATAGAGGGAAAACTTGATAGCTGTAAGCATTCCTTACCAGAGGGTAGATCCTAACCCTGTTACTTATTTGCATTGCCTGCTATTCAGATGTCCATGGTTTAAATGCAAGCTCCAGAATCGATGCCGTATCTGCAAACGCATTTCAAGTGCAGGGTCTCTAA
>NW_011185615.1:0-496 GCF_000146605.3 Meleagris gallopavo | reverse complement strand
ATGTTACTTGGACGTTTCATTAATGATTTTCTCTGGTCAGAGCAGACTTAGGAAAAATTGTCCAAGTTGGAAAAGGCTCAGCAGAATACACAAAATACAGTGCTGATGCACAACGACGCCGAAAACAAAAGAACAAAAAGATAAGACAGACGTGGTAACACGTAGCATAGGAGAGAGAAATTGTTATGAAAACAAGGTATGGCCTGTAGGCTAATAGAAATTAAAATAATTAGGAGCATATAAAATGTTCATAAAATTAGGACAGGGAGAGCCTGTTTAAAATTTATTTTTAACGGAATTAATTAAGAATAAAAAACAAACTTTTTTTTTTTTTTTTCCTTCTGATGAGCAACAGTGAGCACAGAACTTGAGGTGTTCTCTAGAAATGGGACTTCTGAATTACTCCAGGCTGCTTTTTAATGTCAGTGCAAACTTAACAGGTGAGGAACTTCCATTCAGCCCCAGTCTGAAGCAAAACGGGAATCAAGGAGGCCAC
>NW_011185614.1:0-420 GCF_000146605.3 Meleagris gallopavo | reverse complement strand
TTTACCTGTGGACAGTAAACGTGATGAACTGGAGACATTTAGTTCTGTTCATTTGCAGGGATTTCATCCAACCATCGTAAAGTATGTGCTTTGCAGTCCTAGCACGGCCTGCCCTGTGCTGGTACTGGTGGCTGTATAACATTTCTGCACCGCACTTGAAGTTGTTCCTTGCACAGATGAGTGAAAAATGAGTCTGCTTCCACACAGGTGGGGGAAAAAAACAAAACATCTCTTGGTAGGGGAGTGCTTCTTGGAGTTAAACTAGGTTCAGTAGCTGATGATAGGGGTGCAGATAGTGAATTTGTAACAATAAGGAAGGAAAGTGCAGCTTCTGATCCATATAAAATCAGAAGCATTGTGCTGCTATCCCACGCTGGCTGACAGGACGAGGGCTGCAAACAGAGCCGTGCTCAGAGCCAA
>NW_011185613.1:0-860 GCF_000146605.3 Meleagris gallopavo | reverse complement strand
TCATAAAAGGGAAGGATACTTGTTGGCAAATAAGAAAGAACTTTCTGCCGTGAATGCTTGCTAGTTGAAGATAAATTTTATAGAAGATGAAACATAAGAAGGAAGATGAGGAAGTATTTATTAAGACCCAGCTTATTCATAGTGTCCTTTAAAAGGAATCTTTTCAATCTGTAGCTGGAAGGAGAGACCGTATGTCTGCTTAGAAGTTTGTGGAGGTTAGTTTTGTTTTCAGATACCAGAGGACAAAGAAATAATGATGCATTGTTTCTTTCATTTGAATCTTTATTTCCAGATGAGTCATCTCTTCCCCTTTCTGATGGTGCTTTCTCCTTCTTTCAAGGTGATTAGCACTAATGCAGTCCTAAACCTTACTCCTGCTGCTAATGTTATCCAAAATTTTAGCTGGTTTTGCACCTTCAACTGAGTGAAAGGAGGGTCTGTGTACAGTGAAGGGCTTTACATTAAATAAAAACAGAACATGGTTTATATTTATTTTCTTGTCACTTAGGTGGGAATTGATCTCAGTAATATTCAGAAGGCCTTTTTGGGTTTCAGGAAAGGAGATTTATGCTTATTTTAGTAGCAGAAGAAAACAGATGCAGCAAAAAGCAAACTGTTGATAAGCAGCTCTTCTCTTTTGTGAAAATATTTTTCTCAGAGGTAGGCAAGTGCTCAGAGAGACAATTTCTTCACTGGACAATCAGATTTGGCAATATGAAATTGTAGTGGTTGTAGTGCTCTTTATTGACTTCCACAAACTAACTTAATCCTAAGTCACTGCTTTTGCTATTGCCACCTTTGGACCTATAGTAGCTTTTAGATGCATGCACTTCTAATTGCACAGGGCTCTTAATTTTTTT
>NW_011185612.1:0-334 GCF_000146605.3 Meleagris gallopavo | reverse complement strand
ACGTAACATGAAAGTCATAACAAGAGAGCACTGGTGCTGACACACTGTACGCTTACGAACAAATCATCTCAACACATTTTTCTGGATCATGCTTCAAATCAAGTTTTGACTCTCCAGAAAGGTAAAAGAAAGAAGAATTTTTGTAAGCATCATTGACTTTTTTTTTTTTTTTAATACTCTGTCTTCCGTAAGAAAGACAATATTGAAGAAACTTTGTCCAATGTTTTCCCTGGCACTTAAGAGCTGTCATTCAAAAGCTCGGCTGAGAGTGCAGTCACAGTCTTCTGAACTCCTATCCACATTATATAAGAAGCCCCCCCCCAAAAAAAAGAAA
>NW_011185611.1:0-760 GCF_000146605.3 Meleagris gallopavo | reverse complement strand
AGTCACACTGCATCTCCATGGCGTGTCCCCTTCCCAGACAGTGACAACAAGCCCCTGCTCTGCCAGCATTGAGCTACGTCCACAGCCACACTGTGGGCTCTGACTGCTTCAGGGGGTTTGCAGCCATCAGCCGGAGACAACAAGCAGGAGGGCTTTGCTCTGAATTCCTCCCTTCAAAAAATGCTCTTTGCAAGTGCTAAATCCACCCTTATTGCTGAAACAATTGTTTAAATTATTACTTTAATAAAATATTAATGCAATAAAAGTTATGAGACAACCTTTAGCCAGCGGTACCCTGTAAGGCAGAAAGCACCATCCTTTCCTCTCCAGATAGAATGTTTGCTTTGCCCTCTGCCCCAAATCAGGTTTTCCCACCCGACTGAAGTTAAATTAGGGCACATGGAGCCACTGCTGTGGGCTGTAAGGGATGACTGGGAGCAGCAGCAGTGCTGTGCTGACCTCGCATGGCCTCGTGTTGGCTCTGAGTGCTGGGGCTTTGCCTGAAGGCCTTCAGCAGGTGGAATAAGCACCCACTGCAGCCCCTATGCCCAGGACTGACCTCACCATTCATTTCTATAGAGTTTGGAGAGCCTTCCACGAGCCCTGTGTCTGCCAGTCAAGCAGCGCTGCTGTGTGTGCTGCCTCTTTCCTGCAGGGCTGAAGTGGTCTCCTTAGCTGTGCCTGCTCACAGTCGCTCTCATTTGTTTTCCAGCAGTCTCCAGGACTTATTTTATGCTGAATATAATCACAGAGGTTAACT
>NW_011185610.1:0-495 GCF_000146605.3 Meleagris gallopavo | reverse complement strand
TATGAGTCTACGATTCTATCACTACCACACCTTGTAAAAAGCTGGTCTCCCTCCTGCATAGATGCTCCCCTGAAGTACTGGAAGGCCGCAACGAGGTCTCCCACAGCCATTCCTTCTCCAGGCTGAAGAAGCCCCAGCTCCCTCAGCCTCTCTTCATACGACACGTGCTCCCACCCTCTAATCACCTTCCCAGCCTCTGTGCCCACTCCAGCAGCTCCACATCTTCATTATTCACCAAGTCATAACCGTGCGTGAACAGAACGAGGCGAGGATCATACGTGGAGCAAAAAGCACTCTGACAAACTGATGGCAGTGACTCTTGCTTCAGCTTCCTTATACACAACCAACCTATAAGCTAAAATCTAAAGTATGCAGTACGTGACCACTGCAAAGACAGAGTTACGGCACAGAAGTCTAGATGAACCCACACTAAACACATACAGCTGGAACCAAAATGTTTTGATGACAACAAATTCTCTCTAGCTGAGTAAAGGT
>NW_011185609.1:0-415 GCF_000146605.3 Meleagris gallopavo | reverse complement strand
TAACCAATTCTCCATACTTATCCTGGAGCGTTATTTGGCCATCTTCTGTAGGAAGAGACTAGAGAAGACAACAATTCAAATCTATTACTACAAAGAATCTGACTAAGCTTAAAACCTTTCACATACCACCTCTGCAGTATGAATCCACTTCCATTCATATATGAGTTTGTTTCTAATTTGCTGAAGACTTACAATAGACAAAAAAAAAAAGAAAAAAAAGTAACAGACTACAACAGATCTTCAGAGAATTCTCTGGATCCCACCACTTTTATCTGTGTCAGCCCAAAAAACAAGGACCAGAGGGCATGTATGAAGAAAGTATTACTTTCTGCAACATGCCCTCAGGTATCAGGCACCGCATTTCAGCTGTATCTTTGTATGCAGGGCAGGCTGCACTCAGCATCTCTGGCTTATA
>NW_011185608.1:0-625 GCF_000146605.3 Meleagris gallopavo | reverse complement strand
CTGCTCTACAGTGGCATTGCGGTGTGAGCCAGCACCCCTCCTGCCCCAGAAAAGCCCTCCCTCTGCTTTTGATCACCGCACAACCTGTGGACACCTCATCATTACAGCCAGGCAGAAGCAGCTCAGACAACACCTCGTGCTCACTGACACTTTCCCCCTCCCTGTCAGGATGAGACCTGACATTTTTCACCCAAGATAAACCACAGGCAGCTCCTGGCCGGGGTGAGCCTGGTGGCTGCTGAGTGTGGGATCGGGGACAGGGGGCTCTGCTGCTGAACTCTCAGTTCATGCCCTGATATCTGGCTGCTTCTCATCCTCTCCAGCTCTGACAGCAAAACATTTACTAGATTTGAAACACGATCTTCAGGGAGGTTTTATCAGCACCAGAACATACCTCCAAAAAATTCCAGTCTCAGCAGAACAGAAGTAATTCAAGAAGCTCCTGGCTTGCTCTGCTTGATGTAGTGAGCTCCATCCTTATGTTTGGGAGCCCTGGTGCTCTCCACTTGGTGAGCACTGAGCTACCACCAATTTGCTACAGTATGTTGCTTGGGTGGAAGACAGTCTCATCTTCCTTTGCCAATTTCTCATTACAAAAAGACGCTGCAGTAAGAGAGCTGCTGAA
>NW_011185607.1:0-689 GCF_000146605.3 Meleagris gallopavo | reverse complement strand
TGTAGAAATTTTGGCTTGATGCTATCTTAGCTGACTTGTAGCTACTCATCAAAACCTGCTATTACAGCTATGCTGCAGAGCTCTCAAGATACATCCTTGCTTCTTGGCTGAGTCAAGCTTTCATGCAGATACCTATCAAAACTTTCCACTTACAAACAAAATATTGTTACTTGATAGAGTTAAGTAGGCCAAGTCCTCATCGGGACTCATAGACTTGTGGATGTTCAGGTTCCTCAGGTGTTCCCAAACCTGATCTTCATTTATAGGAGGAGGGATGTTGCTTCCTTGGTCCCCTCCTGCCGAACCAAATGTTTGAGGGCTGTGTGGTGAGCAGCTGTCAGAGAGGACCTGACAAGAGGCAAAAAAGTTAAGTGCCTCAGCCTTCTCCTTGTCTGTTGTTACCAGCCTGCCTGACTTTCCTTTTCTGGTTGAGGTACCTGTAGATGCCTTCCTTGTTTTTTTTTTTGCATCCCTAGCATAGTTCAGTGGCTTTCCTGACCCCATCCCTACAGAGCCTAGCAGCTTCCTTACACTCTTCTCATGGTACCTGTCTCTGTTTCCATTGCCTCTGTATTTTCTTCTTACTCTTCAGTTTGACCGGCAGGTCCTGGTTCAGCTATACTGGTCTCTTGCCTTCCTTTCCTGATTTGCTACACCTGGGGATGGAGAGGTCTTGTGTCCTGAAGAAA
>NW_011185606.1:0-387 GCF_000146605.3 Meleagris gallopavo | reverse complement strand
TTTTTAAGCTGAAATTTCATTAATTCTGGAAGAAAGTATACTGTTGGAAAGAGGGGAGCAGTGAGCTTGATGAGGTCAAACAAAGAGTAGGTAAAATATTACTGCAGAATCATAATACAAATGTCTTCTGAAATAGCATAATAGAGAAATAAGGGCATATTTCTTTATCAATCAGCTTAAAATGACACAAAAAAAAAAAAGAAAGAAGGAAACTATGCTCTATTCCAAGGGCAACAGATGATGCCAGACAATGAAGACAAAATACCCCTCGTTTTCTTGCTCACTGAAGACAGTTGGTATGTCCATCCCAGAGACAGTCCCATCTTCGGTATGAGTTGCCCAGTGCTGGCTGGACAACAGCACTAAGACTTCCATGCAGTACCTAAA
>NW_011185605.1:0-531 GCF_000146605.3 Meleagris gallopavo | reverse complement strand
AGTTTGCTGATGATACGAAGTTGGGAGGATTGGCTGACACGCCTGAAGGCTGTGCTGCCATTCAGCGAGACCTGGACAGGCTGGAGAGCTGGGCAGGAAGAAACCGGATGAGGTTCAACAAAAGCAAGTGTAGGGTCTTACACCTAGGGAGGAATAATTGCATGCACCAATACAGGCTGGGGGATGAGCTGCTGGAGAGGAGCTCTGCAGAGAGGGTCCTGGGCATCCTGGTGGACGACAGGTTGGCCATGAGCCAGCAGTGTGCCCTCGTGGCCAAAAAGGCCAATGGCATTCTGGGGTGCATTAAGAAGAGCGTGTCCAGCAGGTCGAGGGAGGTGATCCTCCCCCTCTACTCTGCCCTGGTAAGGCCTCATCTGGAGTACTGTGTCCAGTTCTGGGCTCCCCAGTACAAAAAAGACAGGGATCTCTTGGAAAGAGTCCAGCGGAGGGCCACAAAGATGGTGAAGGGCCTGGAGCATCTCCCCTATGGAGAAAGGCTGAGTGAACTGGGTCTGTTTAGCCTTGAGAAAA
>NW_011185604.1:0-547 GCF_000146605.3 Meleagris gallopavo | reverse complement strand
TTTTCTTCTTGGCCTCATCTCATTGATTCCATCATGGGTTGTCACTTGGTCTTTGGTTTTTCTTTCCTCGGGTGCTCTGAATGACCTGAAATGGGGCTTTTGTGAACGAGGAGTGCTCTGTACTGAGCCTTCGTGGTATTTTTGCTTATTTCAAAGACCCGTCAGCATTTGGGAGGTTGTACAATCAATTGCAGCCTAAGAGTGTAAGTTCCTCAAGGAGGATTCCCCATGTACAAGAAAGACACAGAGCTCCTGGAACGAATCCAGAGGAGGGCAATAAGATGCTCAGAGGGCTGGAGCAGCTCTCCTATAAGGAAGGGTTGAGGGAAGTGGGCTTGTTGAGCTTGGAGAAGAGAAGGCTGCAGGGGGACCTCAGTGTGGCCTTCAGTGCTTGAAGGGAGCGGATAAACAGGAGGGGGAACGGCTGTTTGTGAGGGTGGGTGGTGACAGGACAAGGGGAATGGTTGAAGTGAGCCAGGGGAGGTTTGGGTTGGATGTGAGGAGGAAGTTTTTCATGCAGAGGGTGGTGAGGCAGTGGAACAAGTTG
>NW_011185603.1:0-980 GCF_000146605.3 Meleagris gallopavo | reverse complement strand
CAGCGTAGACTCCAAGCATGATTTTATTGGGAGCTTGGGCATGCCCTTCAGAGTAATTGGGATGTGGAATGTGGAAGTAGTTTTTACAGGAAAATAGGGATAAGGCTTCCTGTAGCCAGCCTCAGGCAACAGACTGAGTAAAATATCAAGAAGAATTCACATTCAACTTGATAATAAGGTTTCTGAGCATGTTAATTAAATGAAGTCTCACATCCCTGGCCCTGTTGTTTTAAACATTTTAAGGAATTAACATTGCACAATAGAAAAATAATTTCCCCCGCTCCAGGTGCCTATGTTGATTTGATTTTACTAGCTGCTAGCTTTAAACCTTCTATGACCAAGAAAATCTACCCTTTCAGCAGTGCTATTGTATTTTTCCCATCATTTTTACTTAATGTTCTTTTTGAGTATTAATTGACAGCAGTAGTCCTTAAAAATAAGTTCTTCAAATGGGACAGCTTCATGGTTTATCCTCCACCGAGGCACCATTTTCCTAGTTTTGGAAACACAGGAAATCCTTTCACTGGCCAAATTTACATATTTATAAATTTAAAAATTGAGGTATAACTTAACCTATATATATATATGGGTTATATATATATCCTTTTATCTCTTGGCTAGTCCAAATTGCCTTGATTCTCTTGCAGGAACAACACCATGCTACTAATGGAGAGATCAAGATCATCTGCTTGGAAGTAGGAGAGGAGTAATGGAGCTAAATGTGTTGCTCTGAAGATGTTCAGTGGCTATGAAACCCAGGTTGCAGATTTCTCCTTTGTCAAGTTGAGTCTTCATGAAAATTAAACAGAGAATCTCATGGGGAGAACTTTAAAAGAACAACTTTTTCTTTATCAGCAGCAAACTGATAAAACCCTGGCACTTAAGCAACACAATTTATATTTAATTGAAATGCAATGCCCAAATCTCCTGAAGTTCTTCACAGCTTCAAGAGAAATCAAGATATCCGGAGACTACTTATG
>NW_011185602.1:0-475 GCF_000146605.3 Meleagris gallopavo | reverse complement strand
CCAGATGAGGCCTTACCAGGGCAGATAGAGGGGAGGATCACCTCCTCGACCTGCTAGACACGCTCTTCTTAATGCACCCCAGAATGCCATTGGCCTTTTGGCCACGACGGCACACTGCTGGCTCATGGCCAACCTGTCGTCCACCAGGACGCCCAGGTCCCTCTCTGCAGAGCTCCTCTCCAGCAGCTCATCCCCCAGCCTGTATTGGTGCATGCAATTATTCCTCCCTAGGTGTAAGACCCTACACTTGCTTTTGTTGAACCTCATCCGGTTTCTTACTGCCCAGCTCTCCAGCCTGTCCAGGTCTCGCTGAATGGCAGCACAGGCTTCAGGCGTGTCAGCCAATCCTCCCAACTTCGTATCATCAGCAAACTTGCTGAGGGTGGCCACTATCCCCTCATCAAGGTCATTGATGAAGATGTTGAACAAGACCGGACCCAGCACAGACCCCTGGGGGACACCACTGGTTACAGGT
>NW_011185601.1:0-452 GCF_000146605.3 Meleagris gallopavo | reverse complement strand
AAACAAGTCTTAAGTACAAACGCAGATTCTTTTGCACCTTTTGTGGCAAAGACAACCCATAGAAATCTTTTACTTTCTATTTGCTTGCTTTATCTTTCAAGCAGAAGCCACAAATACATTCAGAAAGTGTTTACAAATATAAAATGAGTTCTGTACAATAAGACTACAACTAAAAAAGTGTGTTATGGGTCACAGTTCAGAAAAGAGAATGTTGAAGTTGCGGTACAAAGCTGACCAGCTATTACTTGATATCAGTTAAAGTCCTGCAGGATCTACCTCTCCTGAGAACCCTCTTAAAAATGAGATGGAGAGTTAGCTCTAAACTCAGGAAAAAAAATCACCAAAAATTGAACTGTTTCACGTGGGAAATTGAGATGAAACTCTTCAAACGCCACAGTAGATAAAACATAGGTCAAGTGCAACCTCTTCAGCAGTAACCTTCTCTAAAAAGA
>NW_011185600.1:0-900 GCF_000146605.3 Meleagris gallopavo | reverse complement strand
TCCTTCAACACATGTAGGAGGTGACACAGTAAAGTTATTTCTTTAATTTGCAAGAGCTGCTAAGTTATTTTGTTAGAGCTGCTAAGTTATCCCTATATCGATATTCTACACAAGGCAAAGTGGACATAATGACACTGCAGTCTCACAGTTTAGGTTCTAGCAAAAGAAGCATATTTGATGGGAGACTACACATTTTTATTTATTTATTTATTTTAAGATATTCTAGTACCAATAATACAAAAAGAGACACATTGCCCTGTGATGAGTATGTTCCTATAGCATAATAAATACAAATGGAGTTATGAGTCAGGGAAGAATGTCTTCAAATCATCAGGTCTTTGTGAAACATCATTTTCTGAAACAGAGCAGATAGTCCTGTTCCTGTAATTAAATCAATAAAGTACATTTGATTAACCACTTGAATTTCCAGACAAGTTACTACCATGCTGACAGCCTCAGAAGTGACAGAAGATAGTCTTACAGCAGATGTGTGAATTACTGTACTGGTTCTTCTCAACACTCACCTGCCTGCGTAATACACAGCAATAATTTAGTCATGGTAACAAACACATAGAAATTAAGCAGAGCAGAGATTTGCTGCTTTGTGGCTTCAACACAATTTATCAAATAAAAGAACTGAGACACCTGCAAACTGTTTACAGGTTAACTATGAAAATCCTCATGGTGACTAAAAGGATGAAATGTACCCTTTGGAACTCATCTACCTTCAAACTCGCTGATGCATTTGTATAACGCCAAAGAAACTCAGCGTAAGTTAACAGTTTTCATTAAATTTTATTTTATGTAAGAATTTTAATCACTTTAGTTGAATTACAGATTCAAATTTGGTTCCCTCCAAGATGCAAAGAGCTCACGTACAAGCACAATAGATCATCAACT
>NW_011185599.1:0-606 GCF_000146605.3 Meleagris gallopavo | reverse complement strand
AGAGGCTCCGTGCACCGAGAAAAACGCAGCGTTTGTCCTTCACGAGTAAGAGGGAAAATGAAGGATGAGGATTTAGACAAATGAAGTGTTGGGTTTCTGAAGGAGAAATCCTTGAGGTGCTCCAGGTGCCAGATGAACGCTCACACACGCACTGAAACGGGGACGTGCAGACGCCTGGCCGTGCTGTGCCCCCCAGGCAAGCAAGCTGTACCTGCCCCCTGCTCGCAGAAATGCACCTACTGATTAACGAGGCTCCTTTCAGGCTCTGTGCTCATTGTTCCTTCCAGTGGGGGACTCCTCGTTTCCCTGCAGCAGCCAGACGTGGAACAAAGAGAAGCTTTTTTTTAATATCTTTGAGATGAGCTCATGCCTGAAAGAACATGCACTTTAACTAAATGGCCCTTTTCTTCCCTCGCCAGCCCCGGCAATCAGAGCAGCGTACGTGTTTATTGGATTCAGCGTGTTTAAAATAAAAAAAAGCCCAAAACACAATGCATTGTTATAATGGAGGAGGGCTGCAGCATTGAGCATTAAGCTCTGCTGAGCTCAGCCTGGCTTCCTGCTGCTTATGGGTGGCGTTCAGTGTGCGGACCTGGGGAATGGCAG